>NC_040011.1:6055958-6173061 GCF_000972845.2 Larimichthys crocea | reverse complement strand
CCCCCGCTGCGCCCTCTCGCGGCCACCAAGGGAGGCGCGCCTCAACACTTGAAACCCACTGACATAGTAATAGGCCTGATTATCATAAAGCCCCCCTAATGTCGAATTGTAATTCCTATTTCCCGTGTTAAATATAACTAATTTTCACATTGCATTGATAAAAATGCAAACAAGGGCTGGACGAAGGATCGACCATTTTAGAAGAGCGGAGATTTGCCCATCCCCCCTCACCTCGAGTACTGGAGTACGCTATTGTTGGAAAATTTTGATATCTCGATTCTCAGTGCACCAACTTATCTGCGTTAAAAATCTTATCGTGAATCTCTTAATTGCCTGTAAAAATGTCCAAAAACACATACATTGAAATAATTTCACGAATTCTTTGATTTTCTTATCATACTAAAACATTAGAAGCCACAATCTTATCAAAATGAAACTTTCACATTAGCGGGCAGCAGTTGGCACCGAACGAGAGTTTATTTTAAATAAAACAAAATTTGTTTACATATTTGTTCAACATAAGAAAGGACTGTCTGTGTGCGTGAGATGAGGCCTTTTTTTGTATGAGAAAACAAGTGTATGTCTGTATGTGTGTGTGTGTGGTGTTGGGCCAACCTGTAAACAGTGAAACTAAATCTAACACCAACAGCTTTTATTTATTTCCTGGAGCTAAAGTCACAGACAGCATAACTCGCTTGTCAATACTGACGTTTTTAACCCGTTGTTCTACATATCACCGTATGTTCTTCCCTAGTGTTAAGAACATGTTTCCATTATTATTTCGCCTTCTATTGTGTCGGCTCTGCTCAGTGACCGACATTAGCTGGATGCCTCGTGTTCCGTTTCTTGAAGACATTTAACAAACCACAGCTTCTAACACGGCTATGTAGCTCCTAAGTGTCTCAACACTGACACCGGAAAACACTGCCCTTCGGGTGGGGGGGGGGGGGGCTGCCATTTTAGGAGGATAACCACTGCTGACGCTAGCCAAGACTGCGGATGGGCTGTTATTAAATATCCCGCTATATCCACCGCGATAATGAGATTAATTTAACAAAAACATCAAACGATCCCTTTTTTTCGCTATAACCGCAATTTACCGTAATACCGGTAACCGCTTACATCCCTAGTTGGAGACATTGTAAAACACATGCATAAGAACATAAAACAAGGGAAAGTAAAAATATGAAACAATGTGAAACTTAGTCACCAATTCATTTTTTAGTAATTGCACACCTGATAATATGCTACGAAAGTAATCAGAGTAATAGTATATGCTGCTTTAGTTAGCGCACCCACGTGTTATCAGCATCATTGATATCAATGAAATGCCGGCATTAAGTTTTTCACCAAGATATCTGTGAGATATGTGCATCGAAAATCCATTCTGACAATTGAAATATTTCATCATTTTAATTGAAACATTCACGCTTTTACATCATACCATACCAGAATTTCAGTACTGCCCGTACAAACCTAGAATATTCTCAGCTAGATTTGCAGCTCCTTGAAGTGCCTTGTGCCAATCAATACATTTTTTGACAAATACTCACAAAGTAGTTGCTGGCTATCGACCAGTGTTCCTTCTAATCACAAAAAATTTTTCAGTGGGACAACAGTGTTATCAATATGTGATATCAACTTAACCATGATAAATACTTTAATAAACTGCCCTAACTCAGGCCAGAAATCCTCTAAATACACTCAAGGTCATGTGTCTGTTATGCTGAGCAAACATTTTTACACATTTTGCCATCAAGCCATGTACAGGAAGTTGAAAGTGAATTCCAAACTGTGTTAATGTATTTTTCACACATGAATTTTTTTTTTATCCTAAATTCCCCATGGCGCTGATGTTGTGGTGACAATAATTAGGTGACCAAGGTCTTCAAGAAGCATCAGCTCTTTTTTTTTATTAAAACAAGGACACCACGAGCGAACATTGGAGTCGGTTGCCTCATTTAACATATGTCTTACTACTTACTACTCTTGTTGATGTCTTGTGATGTTATGATTTATTATGGAATACATGACTCTAATTTAATCTTCTTGCACATTTATCTTTCAAAATCTTAGTTCTTGTTTGGTTCATCCGCTCTGCAAATACTGTCACGGCTCAAATTATGTGAAAACCCAGCAGCTGCCAGCAGATTTTTCTTAATTCGTAAAAACAAAACTTCTGCACGGTGCCTTCTGTGGTTTAAATGGAAAACAATACTTATCCCTTATTTTTAAACCTGACAATGTGTGACATAGGCACCTACGCCTACCCAACATTGTCATTGTTTGCTGTTGTATGCTCTATGTTCTTAGTAATTTTCTTAATAGTGTTAATATCACAAGAGAAAACTTTACATGCGCCTATGTATTTTTTTATATGCTGTCTGTCCAATTAAAACTCTCTGTATGGCTCTGCTCGGTTCTTTTCAGCGTTTCTGAGAGACCTTCTATATGACACTCATTTGATCTCACGCTCAGCTTGTTTTACTCAGACCTATGTAATTTACTCCCTATGCATTCCTATGAGCTCACCCTTCTAGGCATTATGCAATATGCTCGATATGTTGCCATGTATGTCAACCTTTTGCATTACCACAACAAAAATGATACCTCTCCAAGCTGGTCTCTAAGTTGACGTCCCCTTTGCATGGATTTATCCGGCTTTTTCTTTTTGTTGCGAACCTGTGTTATCTAGCCTCCGACTTCCATTGTGTCGGCAATAAGATACCAGGTGTTCTGCTGCCCAACTGGCCTATTGTAAAATTGTCATGCATTTTACAGTGATTAAATAACCTGTTGGATTGGGCCTTGTGTCCCACAACCACAGTCTTTCTTCCCCTGCTTTTGTCCTGTAACATATTGCAAGATCTTTCTTCTTTGTAGGAAACGCTCTTCAGAGATTTAATGGCCAAAGTCCTACAACGCTGTCAGGCCACACATTATTACATTGCTAAATATTCCTTACTGTGTTTTGTGATGTTCTCTCAGCAGAATTGATCTCTGAAAATCTGAAACCCATTTCTAGCTGTAATTCTTATCACTTGAGTTTGTGTGATTCCTCCCATTGACCCCCTCGTTCTATGCCTGAAGTACCTGAAATAGAAAAAACTTATTTTAAAAAATGTTATCAGGCCCTAACCTGACAAAAACCATAGTTCTCATCACTAAGAGAACCATTAACATGTACTGTTTCTGTAAGTAACTAGTTCCCATATTGTTTATCATTACTTAACATCTTACACACTGGCTGAGGCAATTGTTTGTCATAGGGGTTAATACTTGCACACGTTACTTTGTCTACTTGTTTGTAGAGATTTATTTTAGCAATAGTATTTTTTGATGATCAATTTGCCTAAAAAAAAAAAACTCAATATTTTACTAAAACCTAGATGTTTTAAACTAATCAATAACGAATACATTTTCTGCTCTTTGCTGAACGCCGCTTCTTGTTTGAAATAAACGAGTGCTGGAACAGGACGTGGACTTTTTTTTTTTTACAATTTAAAATACAAAACTGTTTCATTAAATAAGAATGATTGAAATAAACCCTGTATCTGCTGAAATAACATTTCAAAGTAATGGGCGTCAGCGTTTTAAACATTTTGGATAATAAGCTGATGTTTTTAGTGACCTCTATTTTAAATATAAATTACATTGTCAGTAAGTATTAACATAGCGTCAATTTATTTCATGATGGTATATTCTATATTATATAATTGCAACACTTTTTGGTATCTATATTTTTCCTATCCCAGTTTTACATGGGTAGGGGACTATGTCATATCAAGTAACATCTGCTTGCCACGTAAGGTTAGGGGGAAGTTAATGTTACTGTAGAATTTATAGGAGTGGAACCAGACATGCCGTCCATCAAAAAGATCAGTTTAAAAAATCACTTGCAACAAGAAGAAGGGACAGAAAGGAGCTGCAGTTTGAAGGGATCAAGGATAGTTAGAGAGGCACCACCTCAAGTTCCTTTTGTTACGCCAGCCTAGGCGAAACCAAACATAACAAGAAGAGGACGCCCCTCCCCTCTTTCCCCACTCCCAGAATGACCAAGGTCACAGAGCTGCAGTCCACAAAAGATCATTTATTCAATTATATATTTTTATTATTTTTTCAAACGTGGTAAGTTTTAAAGCTTTAGGGTGAGCATGGCCCAAGACAACAAACAAAACAATCTCGACCAAAACTACTTACCTAACCAACACGAAAACCAAAATACAGGTTTCAACTGCTCCCTTATAAAATACACAGGAAGGGAAGAAGAATTAAACAAAGGAGCTAACTCACCCCCTCAACTACCTGGACGCTAGCTAAAGTCTGCTAAGCAGGACAAGCTAAATTTCACAGACGAACACAACACAATTCAATACAATACAGCTGGTGCAGTTGGGGAGTAAGTCAATGAGAATGTAGAACGAATTGTCCTCCCGCCGCGCGGTCTTTATTAGAGAATTCCACAGTCATTACATAATCGGCAGGCAGCATCCTGGAGGATGAGGACCCTAACGGTGGTAGCACCACTTTAGGCCAGGGAGGACAACGACCACAAAAATAAACATACGACATTATGACCCTGGGTATTACCACTTTTGTTTATTTGCCCTCACACAAACTATACTAAATCTTCCACTAGTAGCTTGCTTGCTACAGGTGCTGCTAGTTAAAATATTTACCAGTGTTTCCAACTATTTTAACTAGGTTGTAAACTGTAATGCAAACACAAACACAATCTCAGACTTAATCCTAGGAATTATACAAATGTTCATATAACATTGTCTCTCGTTTAGCAATTATAACTCACTGACAAGGCGTCGTACTGTCCCGCACGATAACTCACATGAAATGAAAATATAACTCGGGCAAAACTGCGCCCTGCCAGCAAATTGCCGCATGCTTCCCACACACAACCCGCGACATATGAAAATACAACACACACTGCCACACAACAATACAGCAACAGCTGGCTGCGAAAGTCTAACACTCCCCACTTGGTCTACGGCATTTTGGGAAATCAAGTAGGCCACACTATGACTAGCCCTAAACAGTTAAACTGGCGCGGGTCCCATTACCTAAACATGCAATGGGTGGGGGATCCTACTACTTGCCCTCCTCCACTGCGAACAGAACCACCGTCTCCTGACGTCCTGTGAGAACCGTGGGGGCGGCTGTCCATTACATCTCGGCTTATCCTTGGGTTCGCCCGTCGGACCACTGCCGACACTTTCTGGCATGTCCTCACCTTCACGTCTCATACTACGCCTTCCACATCAGAGGCAGGCCTTAACTACTCTACCCGTCTGACCGGCCCCTCAATGCGTTCAGGTCCGCCTAACCACACCACGGTCTCCCGCTGCATGTTTCCGCAGGTGCGTGCCACTTCTGCCGGACGAAGAGGCCCGGACCTGCCAGCTGACCTCCACCCGCTGTCCCAGAACTTGTCGACCTAGATCGATCGCCTCAGACACACGACGGGCGGGCCATAGTGGGATACAAATTACCATATCGCACCCCTGGTTATCTCGCTGGCCCCACAAGACCAAGAGAGTGAAATTGGCGAGTGATAACCATTCCGCCAGCCTCGTCTTGCACCTGGGCCCTTCGGCACCAATCTGGTCTCTCGTCTTCTGACAGTGTTATCTCGCCAGGTAGAGGAGGTCTGGATGCGAAATTCCAGCATTGTCAGCGCTTACCTCCCTTCTGCCCAAAAAAAGCAGCTTAACGCTCTCTTGAGTACATGGACAGCTGCTTCCGCACCCCATTTCGGTGCGGCAGAGAATCTGCCCCGGATGAAACATCCCATCTCATGTCCAGCGCGTTCCTGCAGCTGCTGCCTTCTTCTGGATCTGATCCTTATCGATACTACTCAATAGACACTTATATAGCTCCTGTAACACCTTGCCTGCGTGCCCCACAAAGTTAGTCCCTTGATCCGACCCGAGTTTTCTTGGGTGAACCCCTGAGACGCCTGTAAAGCACTGGTACACTTCAGGGAAAACCTTCCTTGACGTCTTCCACAATGTTGCCATGCACTGCTCTAGAAGCCATACAGCTGAACACCACCACCCCAGACTTTCATCTTTGTTCTCATTTTACAGCATCTGGACGACATAGGGGCCCGAAAAGATGTCCTAGTCGTTGTAAAGGCACAGCGCTCTTGAATGCAGTTTCAAGTGTCTCTCGCTGTCAGTATTGCCTCCCACTTATTGCTGGCCATAGAGGCCTCTCCCTATGCATGCCAAACTCACGGCTCTGTGACTAAACAACTATTCCATAGAGCGTAGTTAGCGAACTGTTAGCTGCGTGGATCCACCTGATCCTATGAGCGACGCTCCCCCAGCGTTTCTCCCTTTGCTCCTTGGCCTCAACTGAGAGTCAATTCCACCCCAGCTCATACTGAGGATCTAGGAGCTTGACTAACTCTTTGTCGGGTTTAATACTCTCTATTATCTTGAGCTCTGGTGAGGACCGCTGATGAAAGGCCTTTCATGCTCTGGATTACTGCATCAGTCTCTCAACTCCTACCCAAGGTCTGCCACCACGACCGAGGGCGACCTTATGGGCCAATCTTCAACTCGGACTAGACAGGAAATTGTGACGCTTTGCCACATAGGGCTCTCATCCAGGTTTGTCAGGAGGGGTGTGCCCTCCTGAACTTGTGACTCGATCAGCAATTGTTGACCTCACCATCGGATCCACCACCAGTCAGGAGCTACAGGCCCAGCCTTCTGAATCTCTCTGGATGGCGACCCAGCCTGTCTAACTATCAATGAAGTGATACACTTCTCCATGTTCCAAGTGCCCAGCTTCAACATGTACCCCTTTAGGTGCAGACCCACAGACCTCAGCCTTGGACCGTGTGCACCTTTCTGGTCAAGGGGTGTTAACTTGCTGATTTCCCATCGTAAGACAGTACAGCACCATATGACTCACAGCTCCCATCAGAAACGTTGATTCCCCAGGGCTTAGCCCATCCAGCCAGAGAGGGCGTGTGTGGCATCGGTTGGATCTGATGTGACCTAGGCGGGTGTACTCCTTAAAAGAGCCCAACTGCCTTCCCTCGAGCTCGTCAAAGAAAGGGGCTCATCCCAGGTGTCTTTTGTAAGCTTTTCCAGCTTCCTGGAGGCTCTCCCTCACAAGAATCACTCCTTTTTGTGTTACACGTGTTGCTAGACCGATTGGGTCATACATTTCCAGCGACCTGGTCTCAGTCTTAGAACACAACGAGTCAGTGGGTTTGGTGTCTTTCCATCCACTTCCTCTTCTGTGAGGTCAGATCTCTCAGTCCTCATACGTCTTCTTCGTCTAGAGAAGTAATGGAGACCATCACAAGAGTTTGTCCTCTGCACAAGCTCAGCCAACCCCAGGGCTTTGTTATCTTCCTTCCCTTAGCTCGTTGGTGGCAACACCAGTTTACTGGCTTGGACTTGTTTCCTCCGCCTCCACTTTGACCGGACCGGACCCAGGCTTGAGATGGAAGCCTCCAGGATCTCAGTATCCTCTTCTCCTCATAGCTCTTGTCTAGACACGGTGGGTCTATTGTGGACGTGAGGAGGTTATTGACGTAGGAGTCTTCCCGAATCGACACTCCGTTCCTCCCTTCATGTCAGAGCGAACTGGGTGCAATTGGGTCTCTCGTCCTGGCTACCCTGCAATGCATCCCGCATTTTGGTCTCCATGTTCACTCTCACGACAGCCTAGTCCTCCAATCTCATCTTTAGTGAGTCTCTCCATAAGAATCGATGGTACTGACTCTTGTTCTTTGAGCACATACCGAATTGTACATCTTGGTGATGTCCCCAATGGCCTCGTGTTCTCCTTCCTGGAATCTGGAGGAGCACCCCTTGATGGGGATTAAGAAGTCGGGCCTTTGAATTAAAATGCGTTCATGAATCCCACCCTCCGAACTCCTGGCTACTATTCCAGACGAGTGCACCGCGTAGTCACTGAAGGGGGTTTTCTCACTGGTGTTCTCCTCTGTAGGGGGTTGTGTAACTCACTGCCATCACCTGTTGAGTCTATTTGCTCTAGTTCGTCGATATATTCATTATTAGCATCAAGGAGTTTCCATAATCGTCTCTTAATCTTGCTAACTCTTCTGACAGATCACTTTCACGTAAACGGCTAGCACTGACGCTAAGGTGGTTTTTATCCGTGTTGTAAAGTTCCGTTGTGCATTTGAATGTCTCCGCTTTAGGCTCTCTAGGTCTGGCTTATCATCCCCATTTTTGTAGCCTCTGGGAATCACCAGAACCACCTTAGCAGCCAAAAGATCATTCAAAAGATTAGTTTGAAACGAACGACTTGTCGTGTGCTCTTTTGCCGTCTGTTCCCGCTGAAGCCGCGTTGCATCACACAGTCTACAGCCCTGTCTGTGTGGCTTTCAGTTAGCAATGCTAGCCTCCTTTAGCATGAGCAAGTCAGCACGAAGCATCACTCAAGAAACAGTCACTTTATAAGCTCTTTAGCTTTTATAGAATCCACATTTTATACCACATCACCTGATTTGGGTGCCCATCCAGACAGGACCACCTACACTTAAAATACTGTATGGACTGTAGGTACTTACCGAGCCCATATTTTAAGCGCTTGGGCCACCTGACCATGGCTACCTTATTTTGACAGTTGGGGGCGAAAACAGGTTGGGTTTTGACATGTCTATTCTCAGCAAAACTTTGAAGACTGATTTTTCAAATAGTAAAAGTTGCTTTACTTGCCTTTATATCAGTAAAACACCCACCCAGGACTCTATGTATACTACACTGGTCACTAAGTACAATCATTAAGTCTGAGAAGGCAGTTGTACTTGCTAATCTCATCCAAGAATCCATTATTACTGTGGTCTGGGGACACTGTCCTCACCCTGGTTGCCACTTGAATCTGACAGTCAATAATGTCTCAGCATCTTAGGCAAATCTCATCCACTACTGGTGCGTTTGCCGCCATGAAGCTTCCTGACTACTTCAGCCACCTCTGCCATGATATGGGATTCTGCCTCCTTAAAAGAGGACGTGTTGGCTGGCTTCAGGTGCGCCGGAAAATGTGTTCTTTCCCACTCCCCAACAATATCCCTAGTCTGGTCTGCAATTTTACACTCCTTTTGCTTTGCTGATGACAAAGCTGGCGCCCTCTCTACATCCCCAATAGCTGTCTTCTACTTCAGGAGACCAAGACTAAAGGCCTCCTTCTTCATGGCTTGGCTGGCTTCTTAGGTTTGCCACCATGACACGACAACTGTCTGTTAATAGGAAGTCTTTTTCTTCTTGCCACTGTCATCAAGTGACATCCTGTAAAACAGAAATGAATATGAGGGGTGTCCCCTTTTGGCTCTATACACGTCACTGCAAACAAGGTTGAACGACTTTCAGATGGTTGATTGGTTGATTTAATTTCCCATGTGCTCAGCTGTATTTAGATAAGTAACAGTATAAGAGAAGACATCAGGACTAGAAACACAGAGAAATAATGAAATCAAATGAAAGTTTTTAACCATAATGGATAATATTTCTGTAATTACGATGTTTTTTCTTTCAGGTTTGAGTGAAACCGTGAAGTACAAATTTACTCTCTTCTCTCTCCGTTACTATGTTACTGTTTGATTTCTCGGTAAATGTTTCTGTCATTGTGACCATCATCTTAGAAAAGACCTCCATGAACCCATGTATATTCTATTATGTGTTTTGTGCCTTAATGACTTATTGGCACAACAGGTTTTCTACCCCAAGTTTCTCTGGGATCTACTTTCTCCTGCTTCATGTTATCTCTTACTTGGATGCCTTGTTCAGGCTCAAGTAATGTACTCATTTGCCTGCAGTGATCTGTCTATTCTTGCAGTCATGGCATATGACAGATATGTGGCTATCTGTCAACCATTGTGTACCACTCTATCATGTCAAAGAAAGACTAATTATGTTGGGTGTTACTCTTGGTTAACACCGTTCTGCATTATGGGCATAAATGTCTTTCTAACATCTAGGTTAAAGTTATGCACGCACATATATTGCCAGACTTTTTTGTGTGAATTGGATTATTGTTAAACTTGCTTGTTACCAGCGGAAACAGCTGTTACAAACATAGTTTGCATACATGACAATAATACTTTTGTCTTTCATGGTGTTTTTATAGTTTTGTCATACATGATTCTCATTAAAACATGTGTAAACTCTGTAGAAACAGGGCAAAGTTCATGCAAACATGTGTGCCACATTTAACCTCCTTACTCACTTTTCTTTGACTATACTTTGATGTATGAAATGCGAATGCGTTCAAGTGATTTACCTCAACCCTTCAAAACTTTATTGCAATAGAATTCTTGTGATACCTCCCATTTTGTAATCCTCTCATTTATGGTTTTCAAATTAACCAAAATTGAACAGAATTCTGGGTGTTCTAACTTTTAAAACCAATGGTGTGTATGTATTAAAGAACAGTTGATATATATATATATATATATATATATATATATATATATTATATATATATATTATATATATATATATA
Organism: Larimichthys crocea; assembly: GCF_000972845.2. NCBI lineage: Eukaryota > Metazoa > Chordata > Actinopteri > Sciaenidae > Larimichthys > Larimichthys crocea. The sequence continues at coordinate 6,162,558 of NC_040011.1, read as the reverse complement.
TATCTGCTGGCAGTTGTGCCTCTAAGTCATGTGTAATATCGTCAGACATATTTAGTAAATGAGCTTGCTATGCCTTAAAGCTGCATTTTATTAGACTATAATAGTGTTTTTTTGAGGATTTTTTAAAATTATTGTTTCCATTCCAACCTCCATGTATATTTTATTGTGTAATCTATGCATCCTCAATGCACTGTATAGAACTGTTTTTTTGTTTGTTTGTTTGTTTGTTTTTTACCTCTTTTCTGGATCTTCTGTCATCTCATGTAATTTCTTATGCTAGATTCATGCTACAGGTTATTGTAATACACTGATTGAGGTATATGACATAACAATCTGTTATGCACAAATTAAGAGTCTCCACTCTTTGTGTTTTTGATCCTGGCTTTGACCGGCTTTATAATGTTCATGAACAACAGCATTAATAATATGAATCTACTGTCATGACTTGAGTTTGTCATTTGCTTACCAAAAGAAGCTTTAACATATATTTTAATTTTTTGTTTATTTTGGACACTTTTTGTTGGTCTACATAATCTGATAAGAACGTGCAATCAACCTATAGAGAGCAGCGAGGTTTGTGCAGATGTGCCTAACACATGAAATCTCCTCCTCTAATATATATCTTATATATATATATCTGATAATATATATATATATATATTATTATATATATATATATATAATATAATCATATATTATATATATTATGACAAACTGAAAACAACAGGACAACTACAGAGAGTCCTTTGTCTGATGCCATTAGGAGGTCATTTGTAACTTTGACTAATGCGGTCTCTGTGCTATGATGCACTCTAAATCCTGACTGAAAATCCTCAAATAGACTATTGTTATGGAGAAAGTCACACAGCTGATTAGCTACAGCTTTCTCAAGTATCTTAGAGAGAAAGGGAAGGTTTGATATCGATCTGTAGTTGGCCAAGACCTCTGGGTCTAGAGTGGGCTTTTTAAGAAGAGGTTTAATTACAGTTACCTTAAAGAACTGTGGTACATATCCTGATATAAAGACAGATTAATCGTATCCAATAAAGAATGACTAACTAGAGGTAAAACATCCTTGAGCAGCCTGGTTGGGATGGGGTCTAAGAGACAGGTTGACGGCTTAGATGCAGAAATTATTAAAGTTATTTGATGAATGTCGATGGGAGAAAAAGAGTCTAAATACATATCAGGTTTTACAGCTGTTTCCAAACTTGCTGTATCAGAATGCAGATCAATGCCTGTTGAGGTCAAGAGGTTATGGATTTTGTCTCTAATAGTTATAATTTTATCATTAAAGAAGCTCATGAAGTCACTGCTACTTAGACCTAAAGAAATAGATGGTTGAGTAGAGCTGTGATTCTCTGTTAGCCTGGCTACAGTGCTGAAGAGAAACCTGGGGTTATTCTTATTCTCCTCTATTAATGAAGAGTAGTAGGCTGCTCTAGCATTACGGAGAGCCTTCCTGTATGTTTTGAGATTATCTTGTCAGACTAGACGAGATTCTTCCATTTTAGTGGCACGCCATTTGCGTTCAGATTTACGTGCCTCTTGCTTTAATTTACAAGTCTGCTGGCTATACCATGGTGCTAACCTCCTTTGTTTAATTGTCTTCTTTTTCAGAGGTGCAATAGAGTCGAGAGTTGTCTGTAATGAGCCTGTAGTACTATCAACAAGATGATCTATTTGTGAGGGAGTCGACATTTCATTGTCTTATTTTGGACTGTTGATGTTGATTTAATTTTTTATTAAGTTTTTATGATGAACTCCTCTTCTGTTTGTTTTATCTTTAAATAATGTAGGTGGACGGGGGACAGACACAGTCTCTATACTAGACTGGGTGGGCAACTGCTCTAATGGAGGCGCAGAGAAGCGTGTAAGACTGCAGCTCTGCTTCCTGGTCTCAACTCTGGGTTGTCACGGCTTTGGTCGACTAATAAACTTGGCCATGTTTCTAGATATGAGAGCTGCTCCATCCAAAGTGGGATGGATGCCGTCTCTCCTAATCAGACCAGGTTTTCCCCAGAAAGGTGTCCAATTGTCTATGAAGCCCACATCGTTTGCTGGACACCACCTCGACAGCCAGCGGTGAAATGACGACATGCGGCTAAACATGTCATCACTGGTCACATTGGGGAAGGGACCAGAGAAAACTACGGAGTCCGACATCGTTTTAGCATATTTACACACTGATGAAACATTTTTAGTGACCTCCGATTGGAGTAACCGGGTGTCATTACCGCCAACGTGAATAACAATCTTACTGTATCTACGTTTATCTTTAGCCAGTAGTTTAAAAAAAGACTCGATGTTGCCCGCTCTGGCCCCCGGGATGCATTTAACTATGGCCCCCGGTGTCGCTAACTTCACGTTTCAGACTATGGAGCTGGACTATGCCCGGACTATGGGACGGCCGGCTGAAGTTACCTGCAGCGGTACCGCACCGGCTACAGGGGACTGGCTTACTATCTGAGCTACTGACTGTTTGGTGGTGCGGTACCATGCCTCTAACTCACTGACCCTCGCCTCCAAAGCTACAAATAAACTACATTTATTACAAGTACCGTTACCACTAAAGGAGGACGAGGAGAAACTATAGTAAATATGTGGCACACAGGGCAGGAGAGAGGCGGAGAAGAGAGAGCAGGGGAGCAGAGAGAAGCCATTGCTATCGCTATTTGGTGTGGCTAACAGAAACTGGTGAAACTATCAGATTGTGGTCACTATAGTAAAGAGACCTGTTCGTGCACAAACAGAACATGTCTAAGGATAGTGCAGAGACAAGTAGATAATCGCTGATGTGAGAAATATACGAAAATCTGTTTAGGTGAACAGAGCAGAGAGCACCGTGGCAGCAACACCGATAACCGGAAGTGACACAATACGTTACCGCAAAACACATCCCTATTTCACAACTCTAATTCTGGTTTTAAGCTCCAAATGGTGAGTATCTGCACCAGTACCCCATACTCCAATCCGGGAACCCCTCGGCTATCATCTAACGCCAGTTTAGCTCTTGGGGGCAACAGTCAGTAATTCTGCTTTTTTGGTGTAAACAGTAGATTATTTAAAATGTAGTAGGCCTTATATCTCAGCATTTCATTGATTCCTGTGAAGTGTGCTATTTGTAAAGTTTAGGTTATTCTTTAAGAAGAATATTTGAATACATGCGACAGGATAAGAGCATAGTGAAGACCTGAACACAAACTATGTCCACAGAGCCTTTACACAGTTAAAATGACCCAAAGACCAAATAGAACAATGAGAGAAAACACTGAATTTGTCAAAAACATGAGTTAGGCCTATGCACAGCAGGTTATCAGTTTACTTAATGATACAAAAAGGGTCCCTAAAGGAAAAAGGTTGGAAACCACGGCTATACACTATACTTTTGCTTTTCAAGATGGTCACTGTGCATTACCGTGAACACTTTACTTCAGCAAAGAAGTGTCCACATGCCTTCTTCAGGTCTTGAGTCAATTTTAACATAAGATAACATAATAAAATAAAATAATACTTCAGACAACATCGTCAAAATTTGGAATTTTAGAAGTGTGGAAACTGTTGCACATAATTCTGCTGATTGCTAATTGCTTGTTAAAACAACAGTTAGATGTGATACAGCGGAAACATGGAGTTTAAAAAGAATTTTTGTTTTTTTTTGTTATGCAGTTCATGTCTATTGTTCTTTGTGCATGCACAGTCTCAAAAGCAAGTATGCTAAAAAGCATAATGAAAAATTTCAGGGTTTGTATTTACATTCATTTTCATTTCATAAACGCAATAAGTCAAACAGGCAAGTGACCATCCAGAATTCATTCAGAGCAAAGTGCAAACAATTTGGTTTACAAGGATCATCTGAGATATGCACATAAATAATTAAAAGCAGATAATTTATACATACACATTTTTTTCCCCAGAAATTAAGGAATATGCCATTTGGTTTGACACCTTAAGCATTATAAAAAGATAATACAGATTCAATTAGATTTTAATGTTAAACTTTTCTCAAGGCATACCCAGGAAAGGTTTAATATTTAATTGTGCTATATTTAAATCAGGTCCATTTTGGTCCAAGAAAATTGGAAATTGGAGATAAATGTAGGACAAAAGTCATTTAATCTTAAAAGTTATAACACCTAGAATTCTGTTCCGAATTTTGGTCAGTTTGAAACCATAAATGAGAGGATTCATAATAGGAGCTATCACAAGAAATTCTACTTCAACAAAGTTTTGAAGGATTTGAGGAAACTTATTTGAATTATATCGCATATTCATAACATCAAAAAGTACAGTGAAAATAAAGGTGACTAAAGATATCAAATGTGGCACACATGTTTGCATGAACTTTGCCCTGTTTTCTTTAGAGTTTACACATGTTTTAATGAGATACATGTAGGACCAAACTATGAAAACACCATGAAAGAAATAAATGATTATTGTTATGTATGCAACTATGCCGTTAACAGTTGTTTCAGCTGGGTAACAAGCAAGTTTAACAATAATCCAATTCACACAAAAAAATCTAGCAATATACGGGCTGCATAACTTTAACCTAGATGTTAGAAAAACATTTATGCCCATAATGCACAAAGGTGTTATCCATGAGAAACACACTAAGTTAATGATTTTTTGCTTTGACATGACAGAGTGGTACACAAGTGGTTGACAGATAGCCACATATCTGTCATATGCCATGACTGCAAGAATAGACATATCACAGCAGGCAAATGAGTACGTAACTAGAGCCTGAACAAGGCATCCAGAATAAGAGATAACATGAACAGGAGAAAGTAGATCACAGAGAAACTTAGGGTAGAAACCTGTTGTGCCATAAAGTCCATTCATGCAAAAAGTGCACAATAGAATATACATAGGTTCATGGAGGTTTTTATCTAAGATAATGATCACAATGAGAGAAACATTTACCAGCAAAATCAAACAGTAATACAGTAAAGTGAGCGAGAAGAAAATAAATCTGTAGTTCTTTGTTTCATTTAAACCAGAAAGAAAAAATATTGTAATAACAGAAACATTATCCATCATGGTTAAAAAATGTGTTTTTTTTTTTGTTAGTTTCTTTTTGTTTTCTTGCGTCAAGTAACTCAGTCCCTAATGGTGTCTGGTCTCTCTTTTCACTATTAATAATATCTTCTGTGACTACATCAACACATGACGTAGGAATTCAAGGCAGCCAATCAATACATCCTCATTTTTTCATTGGGTTACAATCTACTGAACAAGCACTGCATGACATAAAGAACCATGAAAAAAAAAATATAAAAAACAAATAGATTTATGGAAAATAACTTTAACATAATTTAAGTTTTTTATATACAAAACTGTATAAAATTAGGGATATTATCTCTAAATGAAAAACCAAACTGTTAAGCATATGCCAACAATGAAAAATTACAGTTATTTCAACAGAAAGAGTATTTATACAGCACTTTACAGTAATTATTTCTCATTATATCATTATTTATATATATATATATATCATATTATATAAATGTTAATGCCCATAATAATATTTTAACCTTTTTCCTTTTCTTTTCATTTTAAAGTAAACCTTATTTGATTTACCTGAATTTTGGTCCATTAATTATGTTTGTGCAGTTATTACAACTAGGTATTGTAACAGTTACAGCTTCAAAAGGAACAGGCCTGTTTCTGGATGTATCTAAAATTAGACAGAAAAGCAATAGCAGTACAAATTAAATGCACTTGCTCACTTACTCACACATCCATCATTCATTTATTCATTCAAACAGCACAAAGTAATGAAAACAAGCAGGGAAATCAAAGTTATTTAAATATGGAGTTCAGTATATAACCAAGTGGTCAGCAGGGGATGCTGTTCATTCTGTTAATGACGACAAAGTCATGTGAAGAAGTAAAAAGAGGAATGTTTACTTCACCTTTAAATTCATTTAATTGCTAATTTCAGTCTTCTGCCCGCAATGACTCCCTGACGCTGACTCAGGCTGACAAAGTCTGTTGGCATCAGTGCCACAGGGAGGTCAAAAATTGGCTGTGCTTTCAGTTGATATATAACTTTTCTTATAGCACAGTGTATGCTGATAGGTGAGAGATAGGTGTGTGATCCATGTTCCTGATTGGCCCCAGAACACTGTATAGCAACAGTCCAGCAGTTATCCCATATAAACTAGAGCTATGAGCAAAGAAAGAGCTATGAGCAAAGAAACACACACCACACCAAATAACTAATTATTCAAATAAACCTCATTAAATCAAAAAGAAAAAATAAACTAAAAGTAGTCAGTTTGAGGAAAAAAGAGAAAACAAAAACCTGAACCTGCTTGTACTATCCTGGAAAGAAACTGGGGGTTGTTCAGTGTTTCACATTGACAAATCATAGAGCTGAATCACCTTTAATCAAGCACTGGCCAAGCTGTGGAACCAAACCTGTTGGGATGTGCCATGGACAGTAAACAAAACTAATGAGTTTCACTGTCAAACATACATATAAAGACACAGCAGCAGTTGTCATACTGTCATACTACATGCTTATTGGACCATATACCAATCAACCTACTTCAATCCATTAGCCCAACCATCAGGCCAGCTATTGTGCATATGATAAATGCTTTGTTGACCTCCAGCACATTTCCCACAGAATTCATAGCAACAACAGAGTGGGGCCTCTTCTCTTCCTTATTTACACCACCTCTCTGGGCTAGGAGGGACTTCAGCATCCTGGTGGATGGAGCTGTCTCTCAGTCTGCTGATTCTCGCCCGGAGGCTCCTCATTCTCCTCCCAAAAGGCAGGAGGCTGAAGAAGTGGTAGTTGGGATGGGTGGAGTCACCCGCAATGCTGAGTCCTTTGCGGGCCAGGTGATCTTCTCAGCTGCTCTCACTATGTGCTGCAGGGTCTTCCGGCAGGATGCAGTGCAGCTGCTGTATCACACAGCTCTTGGTGGTTCCATGGTTGAAGGTGCACATGGTGGACAATGGTGCTCTGGCCCTTCTCAATCTGCAGAGAGAGAGTAGAGGCGCTGCTGAGCTTTCCTGGCCAGTGATGTGTGTTGCTGCTCCAGGAGAGGTCCTCTGTGAGATGCACACCCAGGAACTTGGTGCTGCTCACTCTCTCCACAGCAGCAGCGTTGATGGTCAGTGGAGGGTGCTGGGTGGAGGCTCTCCGGAATTTGACAACAATCTCCTTCGTCTTCTCCACATTAATAGAGAGATTATTGTCGGCCAGTTGGCTCACCTCGTCCCTGTAGTTTGACTCATCGTTGTTGTTGATGAGCCCCACCACAGTCATGTCATCCACAAACTTGATGAAGAGGTTGTTATTGTGTGTTGCTGTGCAGTTGTGGGTCAGCTGAGCACGCATCCTTGAGGGACACCTGTGTTCAGTATGATGGTGCAGGATGTGTCGTTGCCAAACTGGACTGCCTTTGGTCTTCCGGTCAGGAAGTCCCGCAACCAGTTGCACAATGAGGTGACCAGTCCCAGACAGTCCAGTTTCTGTATCAGCTGCTGGGGGATGATTGTGTTGAAAGCTGAACTAAAGTCTAAGAACAGCATCTTCACATATGATGTGATGAAGGCGAAAATGTTTCAGAAGGGTCTCTTGACTGGAGCTTGCGAATTTGCAAAATCTGCACTGCATGAAATCCACCCCTGAAACAAAGAGACACGTTAAATTACGTTAATTTCGCTATTCTCCTCTTACATTGTTTTTAGCCTATGAGCTATATTTGCCTCAGCTACATAAACCGGGTGTTTGTGTTTTAAATAAAGTTTCTATTATCTTGTTTATTGCTGTATTTATCTTCTTACATTAGTACTAGGACAACAATGAGAGAAAATTGCTGGGCGGACCAGATTTTATAGATTGCATATCGCAAAGCCTTTTTTCTGAGTCAGTTTAATTTGAAAACTCTAATGAGATCAACAATTATTAGTTACCATTTTTACAATGTGAAAACTAAGCTATGGCTTGGCTGTGTGGAATGGTTCTGGTGTTGGTTGCTTCATGGTACTCAGGGCTCCAGACTAACTTTTTTTACTAGGAGCACAGTGGCTCCCAACTTAAAATTTTAGGGGCGCAAGGAGAGAATTTAGGGACGCACACTTTATATTGACTTATAAATATTCACATTTCCTCTCATTTGCACTGTATTACTGATAAATACTTATAAATAACTTAATAAATGCAGAAACTACAATGTTTTAAATTAACATTTACATTATGTTTCAGACTGGAGCAGAAGTTTGTCAGCAACATTTACATTATGTTTCAGACTGGAGCAGAAGTTTGTCAGCAACAGAAATTATTTAAACATTTATTTAACATACTGTTTTGTCTTAGCCATGTTTTCCTGTAGGTGAAGCATGGTGTCCCTCCAGAGTTGCCGTAGGGCTAGGGTTGGCGGAGTTCTGTAAGGCGCTGTTCTCACGCTGATTAGAGAGTGAGTGGTTGCCACTGAATCGCGCTGAACACGTTACCTCAACTCCTGTCCAATTATTGCTTTCTTAGCTGCATCCAGTTAAACGCACCCAGGAAACTCGGTTATAATCACAATTTTTAAAAAATCGGCAAATTTACTGGTCGCACATGTGTGAATAGATCAAAAATTTACTAGCACTGTCTCAAATTCTAGGGGCAAAATGCGGCCATTTAGGGGCAGTCTGGAGCCCTGGTACTGGCTGATGGGGTGATCATCAGTGTGATTTTAAATACAATTGCAATTAATCTGGTATTTAGTGTTAATTTTAGCATTAAGACAGACGCAGAATTATTCATATCTTGGCCAGAATTTGCTTTGACAGTTAATTATGTTGTTCGAGACTGTTACAGTAACCTCCTGTTTTTAAATGTCTTCGTTTCACATTTCCTGTGGGTCTTAGTTTGGCAGTGTCAGGGATCAAGGGGAGAAGCTTTTTCATGTTTAATCATTTGTGTGTGTTACATCAGAAGCAGGTCATTGATAAATATGTCACAAAACAGTATTTTTCAGGTTTTACTTCATTTATTCTGTTATCTTAAACACAAGCAAACAGTGCAGTTTGTAAATTAGTGGAGCAAAGGATTTTCTTTGCATAAATTAACTAAGATATGCACATATATGTGAATTGCAATGTGAATGAGAATTTGTGAATTTGTACACTAGATTAGACCCTAGGTGAATGTGATTAATGTAGACATGCACATGATTTATGATAATTTATCAGGGGAAAAAAACAAATAAACAAATAAACACAAATATATATCAATTTGGTTGGTATTGACAATAAAGATCATTCACACATGTAAAGGCAAATTTACGTAACAAAATCCAAACTGTCAACTAAAAAGACATATCAAAGGATTAAGCTCATATTTGCTAAAAAATATTTTCTGTACAGGTCATATCTACTTTTACAGCAAGTGTTATGCTTTTTATCCTATAGGTTATTTTCTTATTTGTTTTATTGTTGTAGTTTTATGTTTCTACTTTTTCTTTTAATTTCTAGTTTTTTATGAAACTGCTCTATTGTCTATTTCTGTTTTTACTCTGTTCTGTGAAGCACTTTGGGCTACAATTGAGTATGAAAGGTGCTATAAAAATAAATAAAGTTGAAGTTAAATGTTTCTGTTTCTTTATGTACATGTGGTACATATCCTCAGAAACACTGCACAACAACATGTAACTTCACCACATCAGGTGTAACAATAATCAAAATTTGAAGGGAGTGCGTTCGAAAAAAAGACTTCCTCAATATACCCAACAAAACTTACTGTTTTTTAAAAGTTATAACACCCAGAATTCTGTTCCTAATTTTGGTTAATTTGAAACCATAAATGAGAGGATTCATAATGGGAGGTATCACAAGAAATTCTATTGCAATAAAGTTTTGAAGGGGTTGAGGTAAATCACTTGAACGCATTCGCATATTCATAACATCAAAAAGTATAGTCACAAGAAAAGTGAGTAAGGAGGTTAAATGTGGCACACATGTTTGCATGAACTTTGCCCTGTTTTCTACAGAGTTTACACATGTTTTAATGAGAATCATGTATGACAAAACTATAAAAACACCATGAAAGACATAAAGTATTATTGTCATGTATGCAACTATGTTGTTAACAGCTGTTTCCGCTGGGTAACAAGCAAGTTTAACAATAATCCAATTCACACAAAAAAGTCTGGCAATATATGTGCTGCATAACTTTAACCTAGATGTTAGAAAGACATTTATGCCCATAATGCAGAACGGTGTTAACCAAGAGTAACACGCCAACATAATTAGTCTTTTCTTTGACATGATAGAGTGGTACACAAGTGGTTGACAGATAGCCACATATCTGTCATATGCCATGACTGCAAGAATAGACAGATCACTGCAGGCAAATGAGTACATTACTTGAGCCTGAACAAGGCATCCAGAGTAAGAGATAACATGAACAGGAGAAAGTAGATCCCAGAGAAACTTGGGGTAGAAACCTGTTGTGCCATAAAGTCCATTAATGCACAAAACACATAATAGAATATACATGGGTTCATGGAGGTCTTTATCTAAGATGATGGTCACAATGACAGAAACATTTACCAGGAAAATCAAACAGTAACATAGTAACGTGAGAGAGAAGAGAGTAAATTTGTACTTCACGGTTTCACTCAAACCTGAAAGAAAAAACATCGTAATTACAGAAATATTATCCATTATGGTTAAAAACTTTCATTTGATTTCATTATTTCTCTGTGTTGTCTAGTCTCTGATGTCTTCTCTAACTGTTATCTTATCTAAATACAGCTGAGCACATGGGAAATTAAATCAACCAATCAACCATCTGAAAGATCGTTCAACCTTGTTTGCAGTGACGTGTATAGAGCCAAAAGGGGACACCCCTCATATTCATTTCTGTTTTACAGGATGTCACTTGATGACAGTGGCAAGAAAAAGACTTCCTATTAACAGACAGTTGCGTGTCATGGTGGCAACCTAAGAAGCCAGCCAAGCCCAAGATGAAGAAGGAGGCCTTTTAGTCTTGGTCTCCTGAAGTAGAAGACAGCTATTGGGGATGTAGAGAGGGCTGCCGCTTTGTCAGTCAGCAAAGCAAAAGGAGGTAAAATTGCAGACCAGACTAGGGATATTGTTGGGGAGTGGAAAGAACACATTTTCCGGAGCACCTGAAGCCAGCCAACACGTCCTCTTTTAAGGAGGCAGAATCCCATATCATTGGCAGAGGTGGCTGAAGTAGTCAGGAAGCTTCATGGCGGCAAAAGCACCAGTAGTGGATGAGATTTGCCCTAAGATGCTGAGACATTATTGGACTGTCAGATCTCAAGTGGCAACCAGGGTGAGGACAGTGTCCCCAGCCACAGTATAATGGATTCTTGGATGAGATTAGCAAGTACACTGCCTTCTAAACTTAATGATTGTACTTAGTGACCAGTGTAGTATACATAGAGTCTGGGTGGGTGTTTTACTGATATAAGGCAAGTAAAGCAACCTTTTTCTATTTGAAAAATCAGTCTTCAAAGTTTTGCTGAGAATAGACATGTCAAAACCCAACCTGTTTTCGCTCCCAACTTGTCAAATAAGGTAGCATGGTCAGTGGCCCAACGCTTTAAAATATGGGCTGTAAGTACCTACAGTCCATACAGTATTTTAAGTGTAGGTGTCCTGTCTGGATGTGCACTCAAAATCAGGTGATGTGGTATAAAATGTGGATTCTATAAAAGCTAAAGAGCTTATAAAGTGACTGTTTCTGAGTGATGCTTCGTGCTGACTTGCTATGCTAAAGGAGGCTAGCATTGCTAACTGAAAGCCACACAGACAGGGCTGTAGACTGTGTATGCAACGCGGCTTTCAGCGGGAACAGACGGCAAAAGAGCACACGACAAGTCGTTCGTTTCAAACTAATCTTTTGAATGATTCTTTTGGCTGCTAAGGTGGTTCTGGTGATTCCCAGAGGCTACAAAAATGGCGGATGATAAGCCAGACCTAGAGAGCCTAAAGCGGAGACATTCAAATGCACAACGGAACTTTACAACACGGATAAACCACCTTAGCGTCAGTGCTAGCCGTTTACGTGAAAGTGATCTGTCAGAAGAGTTAGCAAGATTAAAAGACGATTATGGTAAACTCCTTGATGCTAATAATGAATATATCGACGAACTAGAGCAAACAGGTGATGGCAGTGAGTTACACAACCCCCTAGCAAGGAGAGACACCAGTGAGAAAACCCCCATTCAGTGACTACGCCGGTGCACCTCGTCTGGAATAGTAGCCAGGAGTTCGGAGGGGTGAGCATGAACAGCATTTTATTCAAAGGCCCAGACATTCTTAATCCCATCAGGGCGGTGCTCCTCAGATTCCAGGAAGGAGAACACGAGGCCATTGGGGACATCACCAAGATGTACAATTCGGTATGGCTCAAAGAACAAGAGGTTCATGTACCATCGATTCTTATGGAGAGACTCACCTAAAGATGAGATTGAGGACTATGCTGTCGTGAGAGTGAACATGGGAGACAAACTGGCGGGATGCATTGCACAGGTAGCCATGCGAGAGACCGCCAAGTTGCCCCAGTTCTCTGACATGAAGGGAGGAAAGAAGGGTCATCGAGGAAGACTCCTACGTCAATAACCTCCTCACGTCCCACAATGACCCACAGTGTCTAGACAAGATCCTAGAGGGAGTAGAGAGGATACTGAGAGCTGGAGGCTTCCATCTCAAGCCCTGGGTCCGGTCCGGTCAAAGTGGGAGGCGGGAGGAAACAGAGTCCAAGCCAGTAAAACTGGTGTTGCCCAACCAGCTAAGGGAGGAAGATAACAAAGCCCTGGGGGTTGGCTACCTTGTGTAAGAGGACAAACTCTTTGTGATGGTCTCCATTAACTTCTCTAGAACGAAGAAGAAGATGAGGACTGAGACTGACCTCACAGAAGAGGAAGTGGATGTAAAGACACCAAACCCACTGACTCGTTGTGTTCTACTGAGCCAGGTCGCTGGAATGTATGACCCAATCGGTCTAGCAACACGTGTGAAACAAAAAGGAGTGATTCTTGTGAGGAGAGCCTTCCAGGAAGCTGGAAAGCTTACAAAAGACACCTGGGATGAGCCCCTTTCTGACGAGCTCCGAGGGAAGGCAGTTGAGCTTTTTAAGGAGTACACCCGCCTAGGTCACATCAGATTCCACCGATGCCACACGCCCTCTGGCTGGATGGGCAAGCCCTGGGGAATCACGTTTTCTGATGGGAGCTGTGAGTCCTATGGTGCTGTACTGTACTTACGATGGGAAACATCAAGTTAACACCCCTTGACCAGAAAGGTGACACGGTCAAGGCTGAGGTCTGTGGGTCTGCACCTAAAGGGGTACATGTTGAAGCATGGGCACTTGGACATGGAGAAGTGGTATCACTTCATTGATAGTTAGACAGTGCTGGGTGCCATCCAGAGAGATTCAGAAGGCTGGGCCTGTAGCTGACTGGTGGTGGATCCCAGGTGAGGTCAACATTGCTGATCTAGTCACAAGTTCAGGAGGGCACCCCCTCCTGAACAACTGGATGAGAGCCCTATGTGGCAAAAGCGTCACAATTTCCTGTCTAGTCCAGTTGAAGATTGGCCCATTAAGTCCGCCTCAGGGGTGGCAGCCGGTGCTAGAGAGATGGTCAGTAAACTCCAGAGAAAGGCCTTTTCAGCGGTCCTCACCAGAGCTCAAGCAAAAGAGTTATTAAACCCTGACAGAGTTAGTAAGGCTCCAGAGTCCTCAGTAGATGGGGTGGAAGTGACCTCAGTTGAGACCAAGGAAGCAGAAACGCTGTGGGGAGCGTCGCTCATAGATCAGGTGGATCCAACCAGCTACAGTTCTCTAACTAAGCTCTGTAGAGTAGTTGGTTATGTCCACAGAGCCGTGAGTGGTTGGCATGCATAGGGAGAGCCTCTATGCCAGCAAAGTGGGAGGCAATACTGACAGCGAGAGAACTTGAAACTGCATTCAAAGACCTGTGCCTTTACAACACTGGACCTCTTCGGCCCCTATGTCGTCAAAGATGCTGTAAAATGAAGAACAAAGATGAAAGTCTGGGGTGTGGTGTTCAGCTGTATGGCTTCTAGAGCAGTGCATGCAGACATTGTGGAAGATCTGTCAACGGAAGGTTTCCTGAAAGTGTACCAGTGCTTTACAGCTCTCAGGGGTCACCCAAGAAAACTCTGGTCGGATCAAGGGACTAACTTTGTGGGCACCAGGCCAGTGTTACAGGAGCTATATAAGTTCTTGAGTAGTATCGATAAGGATCAGATCCAGAAGAAGGCAGCAGCTGCAGGAACCGACTGGACATGGGTGTTTCATCCGGCAGATTCTCCCCACCGAAATGGGGTGGCGGAAGCAGCTGTCCATGTACTCAAGAGAGCGTTAAGCTGCTTTGGCAAAGGAGGTAACCTGACAATGCTGGAATTCCAGACCCTCCTCTACCTGGCAGATAACCTGTCAGACGAGAGACCAATTGGTGCCAGGGCCCAGGTGCAAGACGAGGCTGCGGAAGTTATCACTCCCAATTCACTTCTGCTTGGTCTTGTGGGGCCCAGCGGAGATACCCAGGGGTGCGAGTATCCCACTTGCCCCGTCGTGTGTCTGAGGGCGATCCAGATCGAGGTCGACAAGTTCTGGACACGGTGGAGTCAGCTGGCAGGTCCGGGCCTCTTCGTCCGGCAGAAGTGGCACGCACCTGCTAGAAACATTGCAGCGGGAGACCTGGTGTGGTTAGCTGACCTGAACGCATTGAGGGGCCGGTTCAGACTGGGTAGAGTAGTTAAGGCCTGCCCTGATGTGAAGGGCGTAGTATGAGACGTGAAGGTGAGGACATGCCAGAGCTGTCCAGTGTCCGACGGGCAACCCAAGATAAGCCGAGATGTAATGGACAGCCCCTCCACTGTTCTCCACAGAGACGTCAGGAGACTGGGTGGTTCTGTTACCAGTGGAGGAGCAAGTGTAGGATCCCCACCCATTGCATGTTTCGGTAATGGATCCCCGCCAGTTTAACTGTTTAGGCTAGTCATGGTGGCCTACTTGGATTCCAAAATCAGTAGACCAAGTGGGAGGTGTAGAACTTTCCAGCAGCTGTTGCTGTATTGTTGTGTGCAGTGTGTGTTGTAGTTTTCATGATGTCCGGGTTGTGTGTGGGAAGCATGCGCAATTTGCTGCAGGGCGCAGTTGCCCAGTTTATTTTTCATTCATTTGAGTTATCGTCGGGACTAGTACGCCTTGTCAGTGAGTTATAATTGCTAAAACGAGAGACAATGTTATATGAACATTTGTATAATTCCTAGGATTAATTCTGAGATTGTGTTTGTGTTTGCATTACAGGTTTACAACCTAGTTAAAATAGTTGGAAACCACTGGTAATATTACTAGCACACCTGTAGCAGGCAGGCTAACTAGTGGAAGATTATTATAGTTTGTGTGCGCAAATAAAACAAAAGTGTTATGACCCAGGGTCATAATGTAGTATGTGTTATTTTTGTGTCGTTGTTCCTCCCTGCCTAAAGGTGGTGCTACCACCTTAGGGTCTCTCTCTCCAGGTGCTGCCTGCCGATTAGTTAATGGACTGGTGGATCTGCTATAAATGACCGCCGCTGGAGACATTCGTTCTCTTCTCTTGACCTTACTCCCAACTGCACCAGGCTGTATTGTATTGAATTGTGTTGTGTTCTGTTCTGTGAAATTGTACTTGTCTGCTTTAGCAGACTTTAGCTTAGCAGTCCAGGTAGTTGTAGGGGTGAGTAGCTCCTTTGGTTTATCTCTTTCTTCTCCTGTTTATTTTATAGGGAGGCAGGTTAGAAACCTGTATTTTGTTTTTCTTGTTTTGGTTAGGTAAGTTAGTTTTTGGTCAGATTGTTTTGTTTGTTGTCTTGGGCCATGCTCACCCTAAAGCTTTAAACTACCACTTTTGAAAAAATAATAAAAATAATAATAATTGAATAAATGATCTTTTGTTGGACTGCAGCTCTGTGACCTTGGTCATTCTTGGGAGTGGGGAAAGAGGGGAGCGTCCTCTTCTTGTTATGTTTGGTTCCCCTAGGCTGGACGTAACAAAAGAAACTTGAGTTGTGTCCGCTAACTGATCCTTATCCCTTCAAACTGCACTCCTTTCTATCCCTTCTTCTTGTTGCAAGTGATTTTTTTATCCTTTTTATGGACGGCATGTCTGTTTCCTTCCTATAAATTCTACAGTAACATTAAACTTCACCCCTAACCTTACAGTGCAAGCAGATGTTACTTGATAGTGACATAGTCTACCCATGTAAAACTTGGATAGGAAAAATATAGATACCCAAAGTGTTCAATTTATATAATATATAAATATACCTCATGAAATAAATTGACCTATGTTAATACTTACTGACAATGTAATTTAATTATTTTAAAAATCAACTAAAAACATCAACTTTATTATCCAAAATGTTTAAAACTCTTGACGCCCATTACTTTGAAATGTTATTTCACAATAACAGGGTTTATTTCATCATTCTTATTTAATGACAACAGTTTTTATTTTAAATTGTAAAAAAAAAAAAAGTCCACAAGTCCTGTTCCAAGCACTCTTTTATTTCAAACAATAATGCTGCTTTTCATCAAAGAGCAGAAAATGTATTCAGTTATTATTTAGTTAAAACACTTATGTTTAGTAAAAATAATTGAGTTTTTTTTTTTTTACAAATTGATCATCAAAAAAATAACTATTGCTAAAATAAATCTCTACAAACAAAAGTAACAAAGTAACTGTGTGCAAAGTATTAACCCCCTTATGACAAACATTGCTCCAGCCAGGTGTGTAAAGATGTTAAAGTAATGATAAAACAATATGGGACCATTTACTTACAGAAACAGAACATGTTAATGTTACTCTTATTTATGAGACTTAGTTTGTTTGTCAGGTTTAGGGCCTGATAACATTTTTAAAATAAGTTTTCTAATTTCTGGTAACTTCAGGCCATAGACGAGGGGATTCAAAATGGGAGGAATCACAACAAACTCAAGTGATAAAATTACAGCTAGAAATGGGTTCAGATTTTCAAGATCAATTCTGCTGAGAGCAACATCACAAAACACAGTAATGGAATAATTTACAAATGTAATAATGTGTGGCAGACAGCTTTGTATGACTTTGGCCTTAAACTCTGAAGAGCGTTTCCTACAAATAAGAAAGATTCTTGCATATGTATACAGGACAAAAGCAAGGGGAAGAAAGACTGTGGTTGTGGACACAAGCATGCCAACAAGGTTATTAATCACTGTAGAAATGCATGACAATTTTACAATAGGCCAGTTGGCACAGAACACCTTTGGTATCTTATTGCCACACAATGGAAGTCTGGAGGCTAGATAAACACAGGTTCCAACAGAAAAAGCCGGATAAATCCATGCAAAGGTGACCAACTTAGAGACCAGCTTGGAAGTCATTTTGTTGTGGTAATGCAAAGGTTGACATACAGCAACATATCGATCATATGCCATAATGCCTAAAAGGGTGAGCTCATAGGATGCATAGGAGTAAATTACATAGGTCTGAGTAAAACAAGCTGATCGTGAGATCAAATGAGTGTCATATAGAAGGTCTCTCAGAAACCTGAAAAAGAAGCCAGCAGAGCCATACAGAGAGTTAATTGACAGACACATAATAAAAAAATACATAGGCTCATGTAAAGTTTTCTCTTGTGATATTACCACTATTATGAGAAAATTAGCTAAGACAATAAGAGCATACAACAGCAAACACAAGACAAATGTTGGGTAGCGGTAGGTGCCTATGTTCACAAACATTGTCAGGTTAAAATAAGGGGGATAAGTATTGTTTCCCATTTAAACCACAGATAGCACCAGAGTTTGTTTTACGAATTAAGAAAAATCTGCTGCAGCTGCTGGTTTTCACATTAATTGAGGCCGTGACAGGTATTTGCAGAGCGCTGAACCAAACAAGAACTAAGATTTTGAAAAAGATAAATGTTGCAAGAAGATTACAATTAAGAATCATGTATTCATAATAAGTCATCAACAATCAACAACATCAACAAGAGTAGTAAGTAGTAAGACAGTATGTTCAATGAGCAACCACTCCAATGTTCCTCGTGGTGTCTTGGTTTCAGAAGCTGAATGCTTCTTTAACTTGTCACCTAATTATGTCACCACAACCATCACTCCATGGGGAATTTAGGATAAAAAAAAAATCATGTGTGAAAAATACATTAACACAGTTTGGATATTCACTTTCCAACTTCATGTACATGGCTTTGATGGCAAAATGTGTAAAAAATTTTGCTCATCATAACCGACACATGACTCTTGAGTGTATTTAGATTTCTGCCTAGTTGTGGCAGTTTATTAAATTATTTATCAGGGTTAAGTTGATATCACATATTGATAACCTTTTTTCCCACTGAATTTTGTGATTAGAAGGAACACTGGTCGATAGCCTCAACTACATTTGTGAGTTTTGTCAAAAATGTATTGATTGCACAAGGCACTTCAAGGACTCAAACTACTGAGCAATATTCTAGGTTTGTAACTGGCATTACTGAAATTCTGGTATGGTATATGTAAAACGTGAATGTTTCAATTTAAAATATGAAATATTTCAATTGTCAGAATGGATTTTCATCACATTTCTCACAGATATCTTTGGTGAAAAACATTAATGCCGGCATTTCATTGATTCAATGATCTGATAACACGTGGGTCGCTACACTAATCACTATACTATTACTCTGATTACTTTCGTACATTTATCAGGTGTCATATTACTAAAAATAATTGGTTGACTAATGTTTCACATTGTTTCATATTTTACTTTCCACTTGTTTTATTTTCTTATGCATGTGTTTCACAATGTCTCCACTAGGGATGTAACGGTTACCGGTATTACGGTAAATTGCGGTTATAGCGATAAAAATGATCGTTTATGTTTAAATTAATCTCATTATCGCGGTGGATTATCGGGATATGTAATAACAGCCTCATCCCAGTCTTGCAAGCTTCAAGCAGTGTCTATCCTCCTAAAATGCAGCAGTGTTTTCCGTTTTCGTTTTGAGACACTTAGCAGCTACTAGCCGTGTTAGAAGCTGTGTTGTTAAATGTCTTCAAATGAAACGGAACCGAAGGCATCCAGTCTACTGTCGGTCCACTGAGCAGAGCCGACACAATATAAGGCGACATTAAATAATGTAAACATGTTCATTAACACTAGGAAGAACATACGGTGATATGTATAACAACGGGTTAAAAACGTCAGTATTGACAGCGAGTTATGCTGTCTGTGACTTTAGCTCCAGGAAATAAAATAAAACGCTGTTGTGTTAATTTAGTTCACTGTTTACAGTGTTGGCCCAACACACACACACACACACATACAAGAACATACACTTGTTTTCTCATACAGGCACTCCTCTCACTCACACAGACACATTTCTTATGTATGAACAAAATATGTAAACAAATTTTGTTTATTTAAAATAAACTCTCTTTCTGTGCCAACTGCTTGCCCCTCTAATGTGAAAGTTTCATTTTGATAAGATTTTGGCTTCTAATGTTTTAGTATGATAAGAAAATCACAAGATTTCGTGAAATTATTTCAATGTATGTGTTTTTGGACATTTTTACAGCAATTAAGAATATCACGATAATATTGTTAACCATGATAATTTGGTCACTATAATCGAGATATCAAATTTTCCATATCGTTACATCCAGTACTCGAGTTGAGGGGGGATGGTCAAAATCATCCCTCTTCTAAAATGGTCATCCCTTCGTCCATCCCTTGTGGCATTTTATCAATGCATGTGAAAATTAGTTATATTTAACACTGGAAATAGAATTACCATTCGACATTTAGGGGGCTTTATGATAATCAGCCTATTACCTATGTCAGTGGTTTTCAAAGTGTGAGGCGCGCCTCCCTTGGTGGGCGCGAGAGGCGCAGCGGGGGAAAAAATAAAAATATATCTTACAAAGATATGTGTCTCATCACTGTGCGATGAAAACTCGGCGAGCTAGCCCCCAAAGAGTAGCAAAATAAATCCACAAAACGACACAGTATGTCTTATCTTTGCTGTTTCGTGTCAAAAGTTATTTTTCAGCGCGAAGAAACCCTGCTAATGTCTCTGCTAATGTCTCTGCTAATGTCTCTGCTAATGTCTCCTGTTAATGTCTCTGCTTTAGTTTGAATCAATCACGAAGCTCCTGGTTGTTACATAAAGACAAAGAGGCTTTGACAGTGAAGTGTGACCTCTGCTGCGATATACTGCCTTTGGGTTTACTTCATTCTGGATCGTCATTGGTGGGTCAAAGGTGAATGTGGGCGGTACTAATCGATTCTCCTGAATATGATTGGTCGACAGGTGACAGGTGTCAATCATCCACACTATGTTTTAGCCTTAGCAGCACCGCTAGCTGCTACCTGCTGCTTCATATTCTTTAATACCGCTTGTTTCAAACATCGCGTCGTCTTAAAACTCGAAGTCTTCTTTCCTCCTCCTTAAATTGTGTTTTTTTTAAGTGAAGATGTTTTTTTAACAAAAATGTGTTTAAATGTATTTAAATATGTTTAAAAACACACAAAGATGTTAAAAACATACACAGATTGTGTTTAAAAAAATATTTGAGCACATTCACAAATAAAGATAATTAAAATGTTTTTACAAATATGTTTAAAAAAGATGTGAACGACATGATGTCCATAGTTAAGTGGTTATTGTTTCTTTCCGATAAATAGTATTGTCTCGTGCAGGCCATGCAACTGAGAATGCAAGCTATGGATCAGATGGGATTTAAGATTTGACATGTCTAGCAAGTCACCCTAAAATTGACTAGAATGCAGGAAATTGCATCTAAGAAATACAAAATTTTCTGGGGGACGACCCTCAGACCCCCCGCTGGAAAATATGTCACGCAAATGAAAAATTTCACCATCCTCCCTGGTTTCATTTTACAACTCGACTACTGGTTACATCCCTAGTCTCCACTATGTCTTCCCTTAATTTATTATTGAGAAAACAGTGATGAACACTTGATTGCTGAAGAAGCTAAGTAGGTGCTTGGACTAGATTAGTCATTGTGAAGCCCCCTAATATTTATGGCAGAGTAAACACTGTACTTTCATCACATTCATTACCATTGATGGAATAGCATTCCATAATGTTTCCACAATTTTACAAGAACTACTACCTTGAACATAAAAGACTCTATTTTAGTGCCCCCACTATGGCAAAGGTTTACCTGTCTTTGCATGTCTGTACAGCATTATAGAAATAAGTTAAGGTGAAGCTAAAGCGAGCTGAAGTCTGGTTGCTCAAACATTCCACCGGTAGCAGCATCCACCTATCAGTCACAGTGGCCACACTCGTAATTATCCATAACTTTAAGCATTATTTAATAATAAGTCAGAAACCTTGAAAATTAGCTATAGACATCAAAGCTGTTTTGTACCAGGCTGTAAACATATTTCTGTGAAGCTGACCATTAATGTGGGGGCTTATAGAGACTGACTTACTTCCGGACCCAGTTTCAAGTGGACCATTCAAGGAACTGCAGTTTTTGACACTTCCATGTTGGCTTCACTTCACAGCCACAGAGGTTGCTATTTAGTTCTGACATAATGCCTGATACTGACAGACTTTAAATACTTCTTTTTACTTACAAATTCTCTGCAAACCAGCTCTGAGGTTTCAGCATGTTGAAATACTTTGAACTCTGTGAATGTGTGTGTACCTACAGCTGATTGTTTATCTAATAATACATAAATACCGAGCAGTGAGCAATATGCGAGATAGAGATACTATTAGCAGTATATATATATATATATAAGAGATGAGATATTATAGTATTCACATTTAAAATGGAAATGATGGTAATCAAATAATTATTTTAACAAACAGAGTTACTCAGAGGCATGTGATGTAATATTTTGCCTATGTTTGAAACCATAATACACAACTGGCTACACACACATGGGCTGTGAGTGATGCAAGGATACTGTAATGTATTTTAGTAACCCCTCAGCCCCCCTAAATGGCCACCACTTCCATGAGATCCCTAGAGTATCTTCAGTAGATGCTGAAACACAGAGCTTAGGGAATAGTGTCACTGTATACTTGCTTGAGATAAAGAAAAACAAGTATGACATTTGATAAATATGTGTTTAGCTCAATGGCTATGATGCAGTGTTTGATGATAAAGACTAATTAGATCCCATGCGACCGTACAGTGTCTGCTTTACTTTTCAAAGGTCATTAATGTAGAATAATTAAGTTGTAAATGGTCAACAGGTCATTATCTTTATTATCCCTCAAGAGCAATTAAAGACGCATTGCTCCGCTGAGGGCTGTCCTTGGTAACCAAACCAAAACAAAGATGTTTTTCAGTTTAGCAAATGGTCAAGAGAATGAACAACAAACTATAACAAACACACACGTTTTACCAACAATAGGTTTAATTAGTGGTTTGAAAAGACATAGATGACTGACCCAGTGACCCCACACAGTTATGACATTAGTGCAACTATTTTCTATATACTAATAACTTCAATGTAATGTATGTTGCACTAAAGGTGATCTGAATATAGAGGCATGACTGGTCACTTTACTCATGATAGACATGAGATGAGGCATGGCATCATGGTAACTATATGGGCCAGATGTGGCTTTGGATTGGGTTATTCTCTGATATTGACCATTCCCTGCCCCATCAAACCTTTGTTCACTGACATGAACCATTGTTCAGCACCAGTTGTGCCTCTGTGGTCTCCATTTGGGTTCTATTTCACATGTTGTTGGTTACCCTGCTTGATATTTGTGACAGATTATATTCTAAAAATCTAAATCTAAATGTCTACTGTGTAGGATTTAGTTACATCTTGTGGTGAGGTTACAGATTACAACTAACTGAATACCCCTCATCCTCATCCTCATCCATCCTTTTTGTTTGTTTGTCCTTTCTGGGCTACTGTAGAAAAATGGTAGTGCACCATAACAAACTGTGATATAGTGGGCTCATTCTCAGGTAACAAAACATGATCATTCATATTTTCCGATGTTTGTACACTATTGAACATACAATAATAAACATCCTTATGAATATTACACTTAATTATTAATTAATTTCTGCCATATTCTCTAAATAGAGCCCCCTAAATCTTACACACTGAACTATAAGCTGCAGTGCACTGAGCTCTCAGGGTCAATGTAATTTAGACTGCAATAAGAAAAGAAGCACTGTCATAAAATGCAATGAAACACTATTTCTATGTTGTCTATCTATCATGTGTTCTGTGATTTGTTATCAAGTACAAAAATGTAAAAACAAAAAATAAAATAAAATAAAATAGAAAACTAAAAAAAAATTAAACTCATCTATTGTTTTGTTTTTTGTTTTAAAAAAAATACAATTCATTTTTATATCAGTATGGAGTAATTGAAGTACAATCTGCAGACTTTTCTGGGCATGAAAGGGTTAACCAAGATTTATTACGCAACTAACACCAGAAACCTGTTTTCTGTTAACTAAATAATCAGTTTCATGTCTAACTGCATAGCTCTTCCAGTTTATACTCCTAGATTTGAGACTGCTGCGTGACTTACTCTGTAACAGACTTTTAACTCAGTGTTAGATATTAGACACGGAAAACTACCCTTCAGAAAACAGCTAAAGAGTTAAAGGAGGAGTTGGGGGGGGTCAGCAGGAGTGCAGAGTCCGCTCAGAAAGAAGCTTAAACAAAGGTCGCAGCAGGAAGATAAGAAGACGTATAAAAAGTAAGTAAGAGGCTAAAAGCAAGGAAAATAAATGGAGACAAACAAGACAGAAGACTGTTTTAGAGGTTAAAGAGAGAGAAGAAAAAAATAACTACGATCATGACATACCGGCTGTTTGAGGGGAAGGATCATGCCTCAATCTACCACAAGTATCGCCTTACACCTCCAGAAGAGCTCAAGAACATTATTCTTCAATATGTAGATAAAAAGGTATGTCATGAGCATATAGATTGTTAATATACAGTACATTCTGTTTATACAGGACACTTTAATAGGGCTTTCTGCTAATTCGGTGAACAGAAAAAGTCTTTATGAAGAAACAATCTGCAACATTTAACAAACTGAAAATTGCATCTGTTAAAATCCTCAGAAGGGACGACCGCATGTGCTGGCAGTGGATCTGGGATGTGGGACAGGTCAGAATTCCCAGGTACTGGCACCACACTTCCAGGAAGTGGTGGGTATCGACATCAGCGAGTGTCAACTGGCAGAGGCTAGAGCTGTACCAGGGTACCCTAACATCACATACAGGTAGGACTGTGTGAGTTGCTTTGTACGTGTTGTCATTATTCTTTGAAAATAAAGCATGACCTTGAAATGATGATGCATTTAGAGTTACAAGTGTGACCTCTCTTTTGCACCTGCAGAAAGGGAACAGCAGAGGACCTTCCTTTTCCAGATGGCTCTGTCGACTTGCTGACAGCAGCATCAGCGGCCCACTGGTTTGATCAGTCAAGGTTCCTGACTGAGGCCAGTCGGGTTTTAAAACCCCGGGGTTGCATGGCTCTCCTGGGCTACAGTGACACTAACCTAAGATTTCACTACCAGGACTGTGGAGAAAGACTCAGTCACATCTTTCAAGAGGTGAGTATAGACTTATACCTCTACTGTCATGGGAGTCGTGTTAAACTTTGTCAGCTGTGCATTTGTACTGCAATAACTGTTAGTACCATAGGCAGTATAAAACTATATTATTTAAACTTCACAATTTCAGAAACATTAATATGTATTCACTTCCAGGTAAGGCAGATACTGTTGCCTTACACTAGCAGTCCGGTAGCTGCAGCCAATGGTAAGCTGGAAGAGCTCTATTCAGCCATACCTTTTCCAGATAAAGAGAGGTAATAATCACACAAACATTTACACTACCTAAACAGACCTAAACACATACAACAATACAGTATTATTGTCTACATACAGGACAGGTCCAATATTAAAGTTCCCATATTGTATTTTTTTTTTTTATTTAGAGCAGGTGTAGGTGCTATATAAATAATGTAAGAGTATCACAATGTATAATCCACAGAGATATGCACATAGTCTGGATTCAGGAAATGTGCCTTTAAATGAGCCGTTAGGACTTCCGTAGAGTCGTGATGTCAGAACTATGCAGTTATCCAGTTACAGCCAATCCAGATCCACCATAGGCTCCAAGAGAACCGTGAGAGAGATGTAAACCTATACTGAGACTAACTTAAAACAACAAATATATTTTCTTATGGATATGGAAATGTGGGACCTTTAAGTTGTAAAGCAGTAACATCTGACTAGTAACAGTACATGGATAATACAAAACCAGTACCTATGCACCATGTTATTCCTTTGTTTGTCAAGGAAAGCCAACTAGTCCTGAGCTGTAATCAAAATCACAGTATTTTTAATATGTTTTAATAGTATATTTCTAATTCATTAATGTAATGATACAACAGGATTGAGTGTATTCGGGTGAACTTGTCAGTCTCGGTGAGGAATCTGGTGGGTTTCATCGAGTCCTGGTCCATGTTCCAAGTTTACAAAGTGAGAGATCCCCAGGCTGCTGAAGATCTGCTGCTCACCACTCAGAAGAGGTCACATATCCATACACACACATGAATTGTACCTGTCTGTTATTATACTCTTCAGTCATCCATTTTGTGAATATTAACTGTCTATATGTTTTTCTGTGGTGCTCTATTGAGCTAAATAACCGATCATTTCACTACTTCGCAGGTTTCTAGAAGAGATGGGAGTCACGTCTCCTGACATTGAAATAAAACAGCACCTGGAATATTTTTGTGTCTTGGCATCAAAACCACAATAATCTACAATGTGGCATTGGATGTGTAACTCTTGGAACTTCTTGACTAATAGCTCTGTCCAGTCTGGAGCAGCTGACCCCCTGCAGCCTTATGCACACTGAGAGGTTACATAACTAGAAATTCTTTTGAAACATAACATGCCCACTTTTTTATTCCTTGTAAACCGATGTATACGGTTGAAAATTAAACTTCAGCTAGCAATTAGAGGTATTTTTCTGACACTGTTATAGTGTTAAAGTAAAACAGCAAGACTTTAAAGACTATACAATGTGTAATAGTGGAGATTAATAATCAAGAATTTTTTCTACAAATCAAGTTTCATTTATTAAAAATAACACACACTCTTGTTCAACAAAATCAGGGTTGTTTTTGTTTGTTTGTTTTTGCTATAGCCATACTTGGTCTGGTATGACCAGTAGCTTAGGTGCTAGTGTTGTGAAACACTTAATGTTAAACTATGTTTGAGCAACAATTTCATGGTTTTATCAAAAAAATGAAACAAGATTCTGGC
This sequence comes from Larimichthys crocea, assembly GCF_000972845.2. Classification (NCBI taxonomy): domain Eukaryota; kingdom Metazoa; phylum Chordata; class Actinopteri; family Sciaenidae; genus Larimichthys; species Larimichthys crocea. Next base: position 6,136,215 of record NC_040011.1, on the reverse strand, counting down.
ACAGGAGACATTGACCTGACTTGACTTTGAAAACTTTGACATACTGTACATACAGATGAGCAATAAAGCCTTTGTTTCAATGTCTTTGTGGTTACTGCCCTTTACACCAGAAAATAAGACTAAAGTCTGGGTGTCACATTTGTATAACTTGATAACTGACAATGAGTAACTAACAACCCTTGGTTAAAAAGTACCAAGAGATTGTAAAATACAAGCAAGATACAAGTGAATATTTTCAGACTGAGTAGCATTGCACACACTACACATACCATTTGTACTTTACCCACATCATCTACAGAGGTCATGATTGGTTTGGATAGAAACACATACCATCACGTGACCCATACGCTGACCCATACTCACTCAATTTAACATAATTATCACGAATTACCTTCAAAACACTTTTGTTCCAATTATGCACAGAAAAAAAGAAGAAGTTAAAAACAGATGCCACATTATATAAATAGAATAGTTTTGGAGCTGTCCCTTTAAAGACCCTCGTTGTCAAACAGGTCACGCACCAGTTGAAGTCATGAGACCTCCCAGTTCCCAGACACCCCACTGTTTCCCTCTTTTGTGTGTGCATGTATGTGAATCTGACAGCCTGTGCAAAGTAAAACAGTCTTTTCAATGTGGAGGTTAGGTCCTCTTAGCCAGTAAAAAATACACTAAGATAGATTACTTTTTAAAAAAAGAAAAAAACACTAGATAAGCTGCTCAGAGAGGCATCAAGTAGCTATGACTTACCGTCTGTTTGAAGGTAAGGAGCATGCTTCTTCCTACTGGAAGTATAGGATCTCTCCATCAGATCAACTAATACAACTGGTTCTTGGCTTCCTGGAAAAACAGGTAAGTTAATGTCAAAAGAAAACAAGTTAATGAGTTATTAAAATGAATGAATAATTGGAGGGTACCACTGTAACGTGATACACGAAAATGTCATATAACCTGCATTATGTATTTTGTATTTTGTCAGAAAGGATGTCCCTTTGAGCTGGCAGTGGATGTGGGTTGCGGCTCAGGACAGGGCACTGTGCTGTTGGCCAAACACTTTACCTCTGTGGTGGGGACAGACGTTAGTCCTGCCCAGGTGGAAGTGGCTTTGCAGAATGCTAAAGAGCAAAACATTACATATAGGTAAACATGGGTCGTTCCATTAATGTTCGATTAAAGTCTGTAAATGCATTCTGAAAACACCTTGTGGGTCCTTGTGGATTCTTTTTCTTAATTTAAAGTCCACGTGTCCCTGAGTAGATTGTGAGCTCAAACAAACCTCATAAATTAAAATAAAAAAAACCCCATTACAATCAACTTTGCAGCTCTGAAAATCTGGTAAGCTACTTTATTGAATCTTAGCCAAAGCAGGAACAATGTGATCCTTGTCTGGTGAAAGTTGATCATGTAATGAGGCCTATGCGGTCCTGTCAACACAGGAAAGTCTCATAAAATGGTGGAATGTCATGGGTTGGCTCTAACCAACCCAAACATTTTTGTACAAAGAAAGCTTTTATAAGATATAAAATATTTTGCAACATGAAACATGAAGAATTTATAATTCCCACTGAAATGAAGCATAATTAATTATAATTTTAATATCAATCCTTTCATGTTGTTTGGGATTTTTCTGCTGCCAGACATTCAAGAATAGACACATTATATGAATAGAAGCAGGAAAGTGACATTTACATTTACAACTGTGACATAAAACGTAGACAAAAATCAAGAAATAAATCACAGTGCATTTAAAGGTAGGTATTGACATAGTGGATAAAGATAGTTGGTAGTTGAGTTTGATTCACAAAATGTCAAATACTGACATGAATGAGCATCAGGACCACCTTTTGTGTTTTGTGTCTCACTTACGCCATCGTGAAATAACCGAATCGAAAACTATTAAAAAATTAAATCAAAGAATAACGTTATTATAAAAATTAATGATGAAATAGCATTTTATGGTAATATTTTAAGGATTTCTTAAAATATTTCAGAAATGTTTGGTTCTTGCGTACAATTTACACAAATTATTCATATGATTATTCCTTTCATAGTGTCTTTTCAAATTAATTTTAGATACCCATACCTGCACAGATCTATTTCACGTTATTTATTGTGTACTGTCTGCAACTGTGCTCTGGATCACCACGATGCAAGATGTATGCTCATGAGCAGGTTATTTCTGCTCTGCTGCTCATCTGGCAGTCGTCAGGTGTTTGATTAGGCTGTTGCTTCTGTTCCATGTTTAGACAGTGTGTGGCTGAGGAGCTACCATTTTCTGACAGCTCAGTGGACTTGATGACAGCCATGTCTGCCTTCCACTGGTTCGACCGACCTCGCTTTCTCCAGGAGGCTCACAGAGTCCTGAAGCCCCGTGGCTGCCTGGCTCTGCTAAACTACACCATTGACATGGAACTGAGCTACCCTGACTGCTGCTCACACTCACTCAATGAAATCTGCAAAGAGGTGCTTGCAAGAATATTCACCTGAGAGAAGTTGATATGAATGTGCGCAGATACACCTTCAGCAACATATACAAAGATAGAATAAAGACTGTCTCTGTGTGTCTATGAACATAGTTCTGTTTGTTTGTTTTCAAGAGTGAACAACAGCGCCATCTAGTGGATGTTTTTGTTAAACTCTACTTAGGCTTGCATATATTTTTCTACTAAACATTGTATAACTGAAATATGTAGTTAGAGGTTAAAACAGTTTTTCACCAGTTTTCAGTCCAGGATTTTGTGGGTGCCACCCTGAGCATACCCCGCAGCCCTAGCAGAGAGATAGAGATGAATTAATCTAGCTCATGTTTCAAAGCATTTTCAATCATTTAAATTTGGCTGGGTGGTTGACAGCACTTTCTTCTTTGGTCTGACAAACTCAGAACACATATTTATTCTTACTTTACACAAATTTTAAGCTTTGTTAAATGGCTGACGCAAGTGCTATCATGCTATATGTGATGTCATATATTAAGTGATGAAAATTACAATCTTATTACTCCATGTCTGTTGGTTTTTATCAGTTTTATGTAGCCTTGCAACCATACCGCAGTCCCCACCTTGGACGTAGCTCTATTGAGTTATACCGGGAGGCCTATGAATCCATCTCATATCCTGACAAGGAGTGGTGAGTGTCACGTGCTTTTGTTAATCATCTTGCTGCTTTCAGTCATCATACATTTTATAACTGTCTAATTTTTACCATGTACACAATCTCTCATTACTTTGGGACTTTTTCCCGGGATTAATGTTACAGATTTCCTCCTTCCTTCCTTCCTCCAAAGCTGTGTGCAACTAATGCTACAGTATGAAGTACTGTTTTGTATTATAGGCAAGAATGTATGTTGGTGGAAAGGTCCATGCCTCTGTCCAGTTACATGGGGTTGGTGGAGTCTTTCTCGAGCTATCAGGCTCTGCTCAGAGATGACCCACAGAAAGCCAGCAGACTCTCCCAGGGCATCTGTCAAAGGTAGATGCCTAATGGTGGAATACCTACTGTACATACATATATATGCATATCACACACACTTGACAATGTTAGGGAGATCACTTTTTTACCAGTGTCTAACAGTGACATTAATATGTTGTCCCAAACTGCACTTGTTGACTCTACTCTACTCTCCCCAGGTTGATGTCCATAATGAAGGTGACCTCTGTGGAGACAGAGGTGGTGGTGGCTGTGAAGTATTTCTACCTTCTGGCCTGCAAACCACAGGAAGCCTGACAGTTTTCCAGCATTCACAGTTTCAACAAAGTAGTAAATGAGGACACAGAAACTTGTGCTACCTCCCAGTGTTTTAACATTTCTGTGCGAAGCCAACATCTGAATTATTACAGGACGAGTTAGTGTGTTTCTTACTTATGTATAAGTCTGTTCAGCTTAAAAACAGCACTATTGCTAAGAATAGTTTAACATTTTTGAAATAACTTTTATTCACTGTCTTGCTGAGAGCTAGAAGTTTTCCAATTCCAATCAATCTATTGCTTTAAAGTTTCACATTGTATGTTTGGGGCTGTAAAGTTGTACAGGGTATCAGCTGATATACTTTTATATACTAATAAATACCTGCAGATTATATTTTTTAGTCTTCAATATCTGCGTTCAACATCTCTGATTATGAGGTTCTGATATTGTGCAGATGTTTGCATCTTATTAGTGATAGTAAACAGAAAACCTGTGAAGCTTATGTAAATACAGCTGCTGCACTTGAATATTGCAAATGTTCTGTTTTGTGAACTTGTTCTCTTCCAATGTATTTACTTGTAACCCCCCAAGTGTACAAATGTATTTGTACACTTGGGAGAGGTTGTTTTCCACATGAAATATTATAAACAACTGCCAACTGGATTAAATGGGAAGTTGACATAAAAAAAAATTTATTCAACATTTAGCACAAAAATAGGTTCAAATAACACAGAAGTGATTTCATGGATTGAAGCCGGTTTAACAAGTAATTTAAGAAACAAATATTAGACACTGTACTTGTTCAGACGTGCTGGTTACACAAAAATCAATGGTACAAAATGAAACTAAGAATTAAAAAAAACTGGTTTTATTTTCCACACAATTCACACAAGAAAAATTAAAGACACACACTGCTGGAATCTGATTTCAGCAGACTAGAGGACTAACGGAGTGAACTCAGTAAAGAATTTAAATTCAGTCTCTCGCTGCAGGCGACTTGTTTCCTCAGTTCAGTCATCAACAATGCTCAGCAGACCACTCAGCTTCAGCCTGCAGGCCAGTTCCTCCTCTTGGCTCGCTAAAATCTGTCGCTCCAGTTCCTTCAGTCGCTGTGTCATAGATACAGGCGTGGCTTTAGGACAGTCTGCTTTGTCTGACAGATCATCAGGCTCTGGATCCTGGAAGGTCAGAATGATGAAAATGTGTAATTATTACAATTCATGTTTGACAAAATATTGTTGAGAAACCCTGAAATATTTTTTTTTTTACAACTACAACAGTATTATCTGTCATTTCTATATCTTAAGATTGGATCTCCTGCTTCAAGTTTAAAGCTCAGTAGGTTTGACCTTTTCCATTTCTATTAGCCAGAATGGCTGTTTGAAAAAGGACATGACTTCCAGTCTCAATGAGTAAGGTGAGGGAACACGTCATACCTGTATATGAGCGGCATCTCGAGCCTTGGATGTGGGTGAATGTGTTATTGTCGTGGGCATGGACAGCAGAGTAGAAGAAGGAATGAAAAGCGGTGTGGACAAGTGGTCCACAGGGTCACCATCCAGCCAACGCTGAAGCTGCTCCATGCTCCTGTGGACAGAAGACGCACGTATTAAAGACTGTGTAAAGACTTCTGAGATTTCTTTCAAAATACAATAAATATGGTGGAAAATAGTTGCTGAAAACATGTGAAAAGACTTTGACTGATATATTACTGAAATGTGGAGTTAGAGGTTCAAACTGTTTTTCACCAGTTTTCAGTCCAGGATTTTTTGGGCGGTCCTAAAGGGTGGCTCGATGACACACTGAGGCCACCCCTGAGCATACCCCTACACCACTAGCACTGTTATGATATGAAAGCCTACAGCATGTTTCTTAAAATGGTCTATTGTATAAACATCAATTCTCGAAGCGAGGACAATCTTTTAACAGCAGAGCTGTTGCTGTACCTTTTGCTTTCTGCCTTCTCCTTTTCTAAGCTCTGGAGGACTTTATGGGCCAGTAGCTCTTGTGCTGTGGGAGTGTGTGTGATGTCCAGCGGTGCTGGTGGTGCTTTGAGCGGCTCCACGAGACTGTGGAACAACCTCTGTCTGAGGGACAGGCCGGTGGGCGTGGCACAAGCAGCTGCACTCACCCTGTGGATGGCGAAGGATGGTAAATCTCATTATTAAATGATAAATGTTGTGTGTTAAAAGGTTAAATTAAAAGTCTAAAAGACTCATGGCACTTTTCCTTACCCTTCCTTCTCTTGTTGCTTCTCCCTGTGGGTTCGTCTGATGGCCTGACTCCATTCTTCAGGTGGTTGGAAACCCTTCAACGACTCTGTGGGAAGGTAAACCAGGATCTCCCCGTCCTCTGTCACAGCATCTTAAAACAACAAAACAAATAATTACATACTTTAACACAAGTCAGACGCCATCAGTGTGTTCACACAGAAAATGTCCAATGGTTCTTATCGTAAATCACAGTAAAAGAACGTACTCACCTTCACAGACAGGTGACCCAGGGATCTGCCAGTCTTTCAGCTTGTGGTCTATGCAAATCAATAGCACGTCGTCCCAAGGAATCCGACTGAAGGCTGGACACTCGTCCAGATCACTCCAGCTGCTCGTGGTTACCTTGGATCCTGGGATTCGGGTGAGGTGTTTCCTTATCCTGACCTTTTCAAGAAGGTTTTCCAGCCGTGACATTAGGAGAGGCTGACTGTGGTGTGAGACTGGGATCTGAGTGGCGTAGCGAAAGATGGAGGAGCAAAGCTCAGACCAAGAGTCTAGAGAGACAGAGTGTATAAAGGAGGTGAGAAGGATGTACACTGAAAATGTGTCAGGGAACCATTAATGAGGACTTGGCATATATCCTTCTTACACACAAAAAAATACATCTCAGTCACTGACCTGTTGCAGATAGCTGCTCCCACTGTGGCAGCTGCAGGCTGAGGATGGCTTTGCGTAGCCAGGTCAGGTGCTGGACAGAATTCCAGCCCAGATGAGGGACAAAGTCACGGGTATCAGGCAGGCAGAACTCGCCTGGTGGCCACGAGAGCTGGCTGAGCTCCTCAGACGACACTTTGTCAGCAACGTAAGCCAGGACGGCGTTGTACAGCTGGATGACAGGCGCAGGGTCCTCGGAAGGAAGACGTGCAGCAGCTCGCTCCTGACGGTGGGCGTAAACTCTAGGAATGAACTCACGACTCAAACTGGCCTCCACGAGCTGCACCAGGGTCCGGCAGGAGAGTGGGAAGGGTGGTGGAGCACGGGCTAGTAGCCAACGCATAGCTTGGATTAGCTGAAGACACATCATAGAACAGTTTGGACAAAAGTTGGAGATTAATAGGCCAGAAAACATAAAATAAAACAAGTCCTGACTGTCTTAACATACTTTTGACTATGTTCAAATACAGACAATAAAACAAATATTTTGGTGATGTGATGCCCTGATTAAAGAATTTAATTAGTTTTAAAAATATAAAAGGGAACATTTGCCAACATTTGAGTTTACACAGACACAGTTAACGACTAGCTGGTGAAGCGGCTAAAGAAACAGATATTCCTCCGAGAGTTGGTAGAGACCAAAAACTGAGCTAAAAAGGTGAATACTTATGCTGGGCAGGTAGCGTACAGTGTCTTTTTAGAGCTTTCCAAAGTTGTGGGCCAGATGGATAAACAATGAGCTAAAATCTGGTATCCGTTTCTGTAAAGCTGAGGCAAGATGCAGTACAGCTTCATCACTGTGGTTTTAAGCATATGGTCAGTACCTGTTTGGATCCCTGTAAGTCACTTGTGGTCTCTGGTATGAAGAGGAATGTATACTCCGATATCAGGCCTTCCTCGACCAGTGTGTGCAGCATCAGGGCTGAGGGCCAAAGCAGAGAGGAATGATGAATATGAATACCCCAGGTTGTATTTACATTAGTGACAATGACTTTAATCTAACAGTATACATATTCATGCTGTTATTAATTACCTTCTTCAAGTTTCTGTGTATCACCAGTGCCACTGTCAGATCCAGGCACCAGAATGACTAGAGGCAGCGGGCAGTGCCAGGTGCTGGCTTGCTGTAGCTGTTTTAGCTGAAGCAGTGCTGACAGCAGAGGTACATCCTGTTCATCTTGCCCGGGTTCGACAATGGGCATGGCGGGGAGCAACGTTATCAGAGCTCCTGTCCCATGGAGCTCACCGCACTCCTCCATTTTGGAAAGACCGTCTTCAGTCAGAGGGCCTCTGGATGCCTGGGAAACAGGATAACCATGCTAATATTAATATCTTTAACACCAACATGGGTTATTAATAAGTCTAGATATATAGTGAAGCTTATATAGTGTTCCATAGCCCCAAAGGTTTGGCCTTGTTTCCCCTCCTGAGAAGTTTGGAAACTGAAACTCAGAGCAGGACATGAATTTTGCTTTTTCATCTCAGGGAAAGAAGCTTGATGTATTAATCCTTGGATAATGTGTTGACTTTTGGTATTTCTGATCATGCTTTGGATGTGACTGATCCTGTTTCTGATGCCTTTCACAGTTCCATGTACTCCCCCCTCAGAAAGCTCTATGGGACATTCAGAGCTGCTCTAGTAGGCATTGATTATTTGCATGGAGTTCAGCTTTGATGAACCACAGACGGCTTCAATCGGAGCTTTTCACAATGCAAGAATTTTTAACTTTAGGTCTGATCTTACCTTGACGCTAATGTGGACTTTGTGAAGGCGTTGTTCTTTTTCTTGGAGTTTATTGATGACACAGAGCGTCTGCAGTGTGCCATCAAGCTGCTCCTCACTTGCTTCGGACTCCTTGCCACCGCCAAGCTTCACCTCCAGCCAGTCTGACAGGATCCTAAAGACAAGAGACAGGAGAGGACTCTTGAAAAGCTCAGTGAACACGGTTAAATGCTCCATCAGAGCCAATTAAACCTCAGAGTTAAACACCCGCCTGTCGGTAAGCTTTTGTCATGATGACGTGCAGCTGCTTACCTGTCTGCCAGGCTGGCTACGCTCTCGTGATCGCTCGGTAAGAGGAGAACGGTTTTCCAGAAGATTCGGTCAGGTGGGTTGGAGATGTTTTCTGTCACCAGTTCTGGCAGGTCAAGTGGTGCCCACACTGTCTCACTGAGAAAAACACCAAACAGTCAAAATGCTGCTTTTTGACACTGATCATTGAGTACATAAATATAGTCAGGACATACTCAAGAAGGCGCTGATAGTAGTAGTGGACTCTCATCTGGTGGATCACTTCTTGTCTCATTTTCAACAATCTGAACAAAAATACAAAGCATGTTACTGAAACATTTCAACATTTATTTCAAGACAAATTGAGTGAAAACAAAAGAATCTAACCAATGATTAACCATAAAACTGTTTTTTATTAAATCAATCCTCACATGTATTCCAAAGAGACACATACCTGGTGCTGGAGAGGGCCAGGGTGCCAGAGTTTCCCAGGTTGACCAGACCACGGGCCAGATCTGCTATGGAGGGCTGTGCAGGGGCACTGGGAGCCAGAGCCTTCAGTTTGAATCGAGGGTCCACACAGCAAGGAGCTGCAGGGAAACCTCTCATCTGTCTCTTCAGCTGCCGCCGTACTGCTACCACATCACGCCACCTGGTGGTACAGATGAAAAAGATAATAAATTGTAAAAGGATCTTTAAACTGTGCTCTTCCAGAGTGTTTAATATCACATGATGATCTGAATATTTTTCTGGCTTTCCACATTTTCTCTCTTTCTAACCTTTTAATGTACTTGTGGATGCGTTGTAGCTCAGCTTCAAGGATGTGTTCAACCAGCAGAGTGATGTCTGCATTCAAAGTCTCCTCAACCAGACTTGAACAGACCTGCTCTGTGCATTTAGCCACACGGTCTGCTTTCTCATTCACTGCCTGTCTAAAAAAGGAAAGTGTCATTTTAAAATTCAGTGAAAATAAGTGTGCCACTCGAAGACATTTAACTTCACAATATTTTTCTTTAACTCTAACATTTTAATATAATTTTAAAAGACAATTAACTTGACATCAGTCAAGATTAAAACTTCTAAAGCCTTACTGGATCTCAGAGGTGGCGGTCTCCTTAATGGTCTCATCTAAAACTTCATGGATGATCTCAGTGCAGAGAGAGAAGCTGAACTGGACCAAGAAGGTCTGGTGCTCCTGCCTCCTCCTGACACCGACAGACATGGAAAGGAAAATATGAGTCAGTTGTGGCAAATGAGGCAACTTTGATGATCGCTTTGAACTGGATACCAAAGAAAACGTACAGGAGTTGTTTGCTGTGTAATAAATTCTACTCATGTGGTGAATTCCTGCTTTCATGCTTGAATAAGTGGATGAATAAAGCTTTTGTAACCTCTGAGCTATCCTGTGTTTTGAGTCAGGGCAGATGATTTGTTTCCCCTGTCTTAACCAAGCTGAGTGTTACGATAAAATACAATGATCTAATATCAACAGGTCATTATCAGCCTGTCCTTAATTGTCAGTAGACCAACCTGGCTTCTTCAAGCTTGCGTTTCTCTTCAGCGATGCGCTCCTGTTCCAGCTTGATCTCGGTGGAGGACATCTCCTGCAGCATCTGTCCCAAAACCTCACTCACCAGAGACTCTGCCTGCACGCTGCTCTCCCTGCAGAAGCAAAGACAATGGCTCAGAAAGTTAGTCACCCTGAAGAAAAACATCTAGGGTAGTTCAGATCACCACTGCAATCAAATAAACTGTAAGGAAGTGAACTAAAACACGATTTTAACATATGATGCACAAGGAAAGATGGACTTACGCAAGAGCTGTTGTGGCATAGCTGGCACCAGCATCCGCTACTTCCCTCACTGCTGATTCAACCACCTCTTCAATCACACAGTCCAGTACGGCCATAACATCCTGCAAGAGGGAACAAACACATAAGACTTACTTTCATGCACACTGAACAAAACAAAACAGCAGTGTGGCTTTAATGATCTTTAATTAATACAGACTATTTGGTTTATATTCATAATATAATCACAATTTCCCTCTCATGTCCTCTGGCTGCTCCGTATCAACTCTTTGTGATTTACAGAGTTAAGATAAACTGCTACAAACTATAGCTGCTGTTAGCTCCAAGTGGGACATCCAATATGTTCTAATCGTACCTCATTGCTGTACACCGGCTGAGGTTTGGGTGGAGGAGATGGCGGTTTGACAGGCTGAGGTTGAGGTATCGGCTGGAAGAGCTCGGGGTCTGCTTGAACGCTGCCATACGGTCCGCTGGGCTCTCCGGTCTTATCTGTAACAGGCAACCCAAACACAGAGGGCATGACCCGTGGCAGCAGCTCAGCTCTGGGTGGTGCCTTGACCTCCAACTTAGCAGTAACAGCTGAGACAACAAAGAAATATATCAGCCGTTATTAATGAGACCAATACTCTTACGTTACAGCAGCTCCAAAATGCAGCAGAAAATGGGTGTGACACTGTGTCTACTGCTATCCATAAGAAATCCATGTACTGAAAATGGAAAAATATCAATAGGAGTGTATACCTTTAAACTGACTTGATGTAGGCTCAGCCAGAGGACCTTCTCCACGGTACTTATTCTGGGAGTCAAAGCTGCAGACGGGGATGTGCTGGATACGGTTAGGGAGGGGGCCGCCATTTACCACCTCTCCAATCAACATGGTTTTCTTTGCAAGGATCACCTCCGACTTCTTCTGGGACGGAGGCAGGTCTGGCTCCTGATAGGTCCCCCGACTCAGCTCTACCCCACTGTGAACAATATTTGAGAAACCTATGTAGGATATTTGCATGAAATATCCTTAAGATAGAACATTCCTGTCTCAGTGACTCAGTGATTACTACCTCTGCTGAAGAGGTTCTGTTTTTGCTCCTGTTTGCCTGCCATATTTTGGTCAGCCAATATTTGGCTTCCTCAGACAAAATCAGTTTTGGTGTACATCTTACCCAATATGAAAACGTTTTCCCACTATATGAAAGTGTGTGTGGTAATATATTGATGTACTGCGATGTTTATCGAGCAGAGTGAACTGCGATTTACATAACTGTGCCAAGCTGCACAGTGCAATATCAACTATATTATATAGTATACCAATACCACCAACATGTGTTTTTACATTTTTGCTCATAGATACTTTCCTCTGTATTATAGAATTGTATTGTGTAGTACAGTGGCGTTCAGTATTCGAAGCTTTTTATTATCAAATCAAGCCAAACATTTTGTAGACACTCACTCGTCGTTGATATTGAGGCTGTACTGCTGGATGAAGTCAGTTGCCTCTGCAGTGTTGCGGAACATTAACATCCGAACTATGTCCTCTACTGGAAATGCAGTTGGTCGTGGACCCACGGTGTGGGCCCAGTTCAAGGTTTTCAAGGCTTTAGCTCTGACCTGCAGACACAGACATTTGAAAATCATGTAACGCTTCTAAACATTCTCTAAATTCTACTACTGTAGTCCAGAAACAAATACAACATAGGTGAAATACTTCAGAAAAGTTCCAGGTTTCAGTTTCTAACCTGATTGAAGTATCTGTGTAGGAGGCAGCTGGAGAGGTAGGAGGCTCCTTTCACCAGCTTGAAGAAGCGCACAAAGTTGTTGCTGTTGACTGCAGTGAACGCTTGCACTGCAAACTTCACCTCAGGGGAATTGCGCACTACGTCACGGAATTGCTGCACCTCACTGCGTGGACAGGAAGTAAATCTTTACGGTACAGAACAGCTGAAGGTGTATAAAAGTGCTTAACACATGAATAACACTGAACATATTTAATCTGCGCTTGTGTGTTTCATTGGACTGACCGTAGAATGTCACCATCATTGAGTCTCAGCAGCACGCTGTATTGACGAAACTCTGCCTCCCGGGGACAGTAGGTTTGACGCGTAGCCAGGTCCTGGTACATTTCTTTCAGACTCTGGAGGCACTTTGTCATGTTCTCGTTGTTGATCTTGGCGTCAAATGATGAGATATGTTCCTCGCAGAGGTGGTGGGCGCAGTGCACGTGGAAACGTGTGCACTTTTCAATCAGCGACACCGTGTCTGGACAGCACAGGTGCTGCTGGGTAATGTCCTGTTAGTACGATAGAGGAAAGGCTGGGATTTGAAATCGGTCTACAAAACGTGTGCCCTGACGTAACCCAGAAAGTGTATTCATTTACAGAATTCACCTAATCCTACACAGTTTGCTTCTTATTAGTCAATGATGTGAGCACTCCTGGAGGTTTAAGGACAAACAAATCATATAATTTGTTCATTCACACAAGGTTTAAGCTTCATTAACAGCTGACATTTGAGGAGGGCAACTTACCTTGCGGATGCCACGGGTCCTGTTCCAGACAAAGTCATACCATTCCCGGTAATTGTCGTGGCCCTGGTCCATGATCTGTGTTACCAGATAGTCCATGGTCATGCTGAGCACAGGCAGGGGTCGCAACTCGTAGGGCAAGGGCTCCTCCTGGTCGGCTGATGAGCGGCTGTACTCCTTGATGGCTGCTTTGTGATCCACCTAGTCAGGGAACACGTGGCGACAGTTTGGTTAAGCCTGGACAACAGACATACCTACAATGTGATCTTATTCTACAAATGTTTAAATATGCAACAAAATAAATGAAACAAAATGATGGAAAATGGACATTTATTTCTTCATTTTGAATTTCTAAATTGAAGGGTATACCTTTCCCTGAAAAAAAGAATACTCGAGACATAATACAACATTTCACAACATTGTCTCTGCTGAAAAGAAATCATATATTCTCAGTCTGAATGTATAACACAAGCTTTTACCGTCTCCGTATCTGGTAAGACTTCGAACATGCTCAGCTGTTTCCTCGTTTCCCTCATGAACCTCTCCTTCTCTGGACACATGTCAGGACACTTTCCCACAAACACCTTAGACAGGTCCAGGTCCGTCCTCTTGGGCCGACCTGTGGGGACATATAACATAAAGTTAAGAGTGTCTTGCGTTTTAAGATATATAATGGCCTGCAACAGATTGGTGTGACAGTAACCTTGACGCAGGATCTTGTCTCTCTGCTCCAGGAGGCGGTATTTTTCCTCAGCGCTCTCAGCCACCTGGCCAATAAGATGGAGGAGGGAAGAGGGGACTGCTCGCTCTGAGCTCTGGGCCTCTGTGCTGCTCTCTTTCTGGGGTTCAGCATCAAACTGCAGAGACTTGGCCAATGGGGATTTCTTCACCGGAGAGCTGACGTATGAAAAGACACATGTATGATAGTCACAGCACTGCAACAAATCCAACTATTTTTAGGGTGTATGTTTAGGTCCAGGCCTGTTAGGTAAATTCAATCTGAAACACTGTAATGATGACAAAAATGCATACAGGTGCATGTGTTACCTGCGGTTGAAAGACACCATGCTGCTGAGTGCAGGAGCTCTGGGTGCAGGTCTCCTGAGTGGGGAGGAAGCAGCCTTAGACTCTGTGTCCTCCTGACTTTCTTCCACTGCCTCCTCTGTTTCTGCAGAAGGTTTTCTTCCTTTGTCACCTGGACCTAATGCACAAAAAAACAAAAACAACTCATCATCAATATAGTGACTCTGTAAGGAATTAAAAGGAAATGTGACTCGTTAGATCAATATAAAACAATGTTCTGATTTATATTAGAGCTGCTAAATCTATTAGTCTATAAAATATGATCACAATTTGAAATCCCAAATTACTTCTTTTGTCCAACCAACAGTCAAAACCCCAAGATTTACTATCAGAAATGAGCAAATCTTTCTCACATTTAGGAAACTGGAACCAGTAAATGTCAAAATAACTTTGGGATTCATTTTCTTTCAGTCGATTAAATGACAAACCAACTGTGACTGTTGGATATTAGTAGTAGTAATAGTAATTGTTTCTGAATGAATTGAAATGTGTTGTATTTACTCTGCTTCTTTCTCTGCCACAAGAGAAGGAGCTCGTGTCTGTGCAGGAGTTTGCCTTTCTTCTTTGCCTTAACAGCTGATGCCTGAAAGAGAGAACAGTAAACAGTGACAGAATGCAATTTAATACTGTGATTCCACTGAAAACTACACATCATCGTCACATCATCTGTTCGCTAGCTAACTTGTGCAGTTGTTCCTTGTTTTTTTTCTAACAAAAGATTGTTTATCATTAACAGTTAGTTTTGGAGCTTTAATGGTTTTAAGTAGCATAAGTTAACTCACATGGTCATCAAAGTGTACTGTGGCCAGGTTCTTGGCAGGCCGGCAGATGACCTTACGGACTTTGCCGAAACGACCAAAGTGCTTTTCGAGCACGTCCTTCTTGTTGAGGGCGGGAGGCACATTCCTGCAGTGGATGGTGGTGCAGTCGCTGGGAGACATGCCGCTCAGGCTCTCTGAGCTCTCCCTGCGTACACCACGCTTCACAGGGGTGGTGGTTTCAAGATTGGGGTCTGGTACTTTTGCTGAGTCTGGAGGGAGGAGGGGTAATAGGGAGAAGGATGAGTATATTCTAACAATGCAATCCAATATTTTAATAAATTTAAGACATTTACTTGAAATTCGTTTCGAGCTGCAGCAAAGTCATATTCCCATTTGGTAATTTGTGAACGTTTTTTTTTTTTTTCACACTGATCAACCAGCGCTCCCTCACTCTCATTCACCGTCTATGTCTCTTGACCAATGCCTGCTTTCTCTCTCCAACAACCGGACACAAAACCACAAAACTTCTTAGTGTCACTATTTTGCAGCGTAAATTGTGAGCCAGACACAAATTTAGAAGCTGGGTTCAGGAAATAAACAATGCTGGAACACAACAGGTAGAGTACTTGTCCTATCCACCTGGATAGCCTCAGTTTCAGGCTGACTGTGGATCAGTTTGGTCTGATGGATCCAACTTACACTTCACACTCTAACTTTATTGTTTAAAGCTCACATCAGTGTTGTTTCCAGATGCTGTAGGCAGCTGTATTAAATAATAAACCCACCATACGCTACCCGCAAAGAACTAAAGAAGACAGACATATTTACCAAGTGAAAACCGGAAAAAACACAAGTAATTATGAGATTTAGATCCAACTGGAATACACTACAATGACTCCACTGTTTGCCAACAGGTTCAGTCAAATTAAAATCAACAATAAAATGATTCAAATATTAAACTAAGACTGGTTTTAAAGCAATGATTCACAGTATGAAGCACCAACAGGGATTTGGTAGCTGCTACAATTGTGTTGTGATGCAGAAAAGCTCAGTTCCTGTGACCTGTATTTGGCTGACAGGAGGTCAGCAGATGCAGGCAGCTGTTAACTGACCCACAAAACAACTTTGTTGCCAAGCAAACACTAACTGTGTGAATTTATCCATTTATGTTTTTTGTGTCATGTGAAGAGCAAATTCAATATTCCTGAACAACAACACTTGCTGGCAGCATGCAGATACAAACCACTCTAGTCGACATTAAAATGTTCATTCTCATTGCTTTGCTATCTGGTGATAGTCATGTGTACAGGAGCTGGCAGTAGCATCACAACATCTCACCTGACTCTTCAGCTTTTTCCAGCACATCTCTGGTCAGCGCTCGCTCTGTGGGTGGTGTAGCAGGTAGGTCATCACTCTGATCTTGAACTTCTTCCCTCTCCGTCTCCGTCTCTTCCCACGTTGATGCTTGCTGTGTGCCCTCACGCCTCGCCGGACCCACATCTTTACGAAGACCAAGCAGTGCTCTACCGAATAAGCCTCCTGGTGCGCCGCGGGACCTCATTAGGGGCCTCTTCGAAGGATGTCTTGGTGAATCCAAGTCTGCTGAAACATCCTCTTCTGTGGCAGGATTCTCTGGGCCAGTGCTGGGGACAGCTGGATCATCCTTGCGCTTGGTGCCTTTGCTCAATCGTGCAAATACATTTGTGTCCCCTAGGCTCCCTTTCTCATCTGTACTGGTTTCTGATTTGGCTTCTCCAAATGCTGAGGGCTGACCAAAACCGGTTCCTCCAAAAAGGGGTGTTGCCTGGGGCAGGGGGGCTTTGGCTGCAAAACTGAAAGATGATGGGGTGGTGGGCTGCGTAGTGGATGCTTGGGTGCTAGAGCTGGAGGGGGCGGCAGGCTGGGAAAAGGTGAACTGCAAAGTGTTGGAGGGACCGCTGCTACTGCCAGTTGTTAGTGGATTGTTTTGGGCAGAGATCGAGGGCGCTGCAGCCGGCTGTGAGAAGCTGAAGCCCAGTGGGCCAGACTTAGCTCCAGTTGACACAGGGAAGCCAGCAGTGGCGGTGGTGGTGCTGCTGCTCATGGTATTGGTGCTCGTCTGGGACCCACTGCTCCCAAAAGGTGAGCTGGACATTGAAGTAGTTTGAGGATTGGTGGGTTCAGGGCTGGCACTGAAAATGGGTTTGAACAATGCCTCATTAGCCGGCTTGAAACTGAACTTGGATGATCCGAAGCCTCTGTTCTGGGTCACACTCTGTGCTGTGCCAAACACGCTGGTGGTAACACTGGTAGATGACGGCTGTCCAAACACAGTTTGCCCAAAACCCAGTGGCTGGGGTTGTCCTAAGGCAGTAGTGGATGTGGAAGCCATCTGAGAGTTTCCAAACCCAGGGGGCTGTTGGGCAAACCCTGTTGGCTGCTTGCTAAATCCCGGGGTCTGCTGGCTGAATCCTGAAGCCTGCCCAAACGCAGAAGGCTGCCCGAACGCTGGTGTCTGCCCAAAAACTGAACTCTGGTTTGGTCCACTAGCCTGCCCAAAAGCTGGAGCGGTGGTACTACCAAAGCCCGAGCTACTCATTGCTAATGACGGCTGTCCAAACGCTGGAGCTTGGCTTACTGTGGGCTGCGAGGGGGGCTGTGTAGACGCCTGTCCAAAGGCAGGAGCCTGTCCAAAGAGGGTATTTCCTTGAGGTGCTGGGGCCTGATTTAAGACAGATGGCTGTCCAAACGGTGTATAAAAACCCACAGTTTGGGGCTGATTGCTAGAACTTTGTTGTCCAAATGACTGGAACAAACCAGTCTTCAGAGTGTTGCTTGGCGCTTGGAAAGCTCCGCCCTGTGGACTGCCAAACGGATTGGACGGATTCATGGCGCAAATGTGAGCGGGTTTGTATCTGTGAGAAGAAAACGTCGCTCATCCAGATAAACGTGCCCCGCTGTTCACGTCTCACAGAGGTTTTCTGTGTAACATCCTGTCACGAAAAACAAAACAACAGAAACTGATGAAGCAGACCGGCCGACAGCGTGAGCTAACAACACAAACACGGTTAAAGTTGACTTAGCGGAGCTTCGTCGCCTATAAAGCTTTCGTTTGGATGCAACAGAAACCCTCAGGTAATAGTGCAAAATCACACAACTTCGACACAAGAAATAAATCTCACCTTTCTCAGCGTTTACGTCTGTTGTGTTGACTTCTCCTGCTAACTCAGTTCAAACACATTTCCCCACATCCGGTTCCGGCGATGTCCGGTCCGACCATTGCTAAAGTCCGTTCCGCGGTTTGCCGACGGGTTCTGTTGCCTGAATGGAGGTTTTAAACGGACGAGCGGCTTTATTTATATAAACGTCAGAATATGCTGAATTTCCCGCAACCATATTTTAATATCGACACCGCCAGGAGAATAGTTTACATAGACGTTGACGGAGGAGATACATGTTTATTCCGCCGCGTCACCTTGACTCCTGGCTGAACATCGCTCGCGACCAGCGTAACGCGGACCAACCGTTTCTTGTGAACGTTCCGCCACGTCGTTACCGTGACTAACCGTCGTGCGTGCGTTGTTTGTTTTTTTTTTTGTTTTGTTTTGTTTTTTACTCTTACCTATGTCTCAAGATTTTTTAAATCGTCGTTTTCTCTTTTCACGCCGTGTTTTAAAATGGGAGTAGTGCTGCGGAATCTCCAGAAGGTGGTGCCTCTGCGCCGCGCCAGGCTGCGCAGGGACGTGGACACGCTGAGACACATACTGGGCGTCCACAAGTTCGACCTGGGCGTCATCTGCGTGGACAATAACAGGATTCAGCAAATTAACAATATATACAGGAAGAAAAATGTGCCCACGGACGTCCTCTCGTTTCCATTCTACGAGGTAAATAAATTATGACAGTGCACCTGTTGACTGAGGGGCATGGGCCGTCAGGTGCAGGGCCGTGTCTAGCTGTTTGGGGGCCCTAAGCAAGATGCTATGAGAGACCCAGTCAGTGTTCATTTTTTCCATTTATTTAGTCTTGTGTCAAAGTTCATTCTCAGTCTTAGTCACTTTTAGTCTTTCACAAATCATTTTTGTTAGTCATATTTTAGTCGACTAAAAGTCTCAAAATTTTAGTCTAGTTTTAGTCAAACGTGAACACAGGGTATTTTAGTCCAATTTTAGTCAAAACATTTTAGTCTTTTTCTATTTTTATTTCAGGATTTGGTTTGTTTAGTAATTCCAGTTCACTTGTGTTCCACAGCTAACATACTGATTAAATGTCTTGATTGAATTGAATTGAATTGATTCATCTTCAATGCAACTTTGCTAAGTGTCTTGTCTGTTGCTTCAACACTTAATATGCACTTGTTTCATTTTTTAGTCTACTAATAGCAGGTACACCCTATTATGACATGTTCTGTCATCTTCTACATGCAGTTGTTACATTTCAATATAAATACATTGATTTTATGCCAGTTGCATCTACTAAAATGTTTAAATTAAGATGAGTCCACCACTGTTTGTTTAGCACAAATGGACTAGACTCATTCTCGACTGTTATGACATATGCGCACATTTTAATAACGTCGGGCTGCAAACGGGTTCGGGCTCTACAAAGCTGTTAATCAAAACGGGCTGGGCTCGGGTCGAATTCTACCGACTTCTAAGGCAGCAGGACTGGACTTTCTAGACGAAAACAAGGAGGACGTTTTTGTTTATTTTTATTTCTTGCATGACTTTTTCGTCTCGTTTTTATTCGTCAACATTAATCCAAAACAGGAAAAAAAAACCTAACTTACCTAAATGAATAAAAAATCAACAGACCATCATCCATATTAATGTGCAAACAATTAAAAAAAACAATGCTGATGTTTCAGGTAGTCAGAAACATTTACATGTAACTCTTCGGTACCCTTTTGGATCTGTTTCTGTGATTGTGGTCTGTATAACTACAAGTTTTAGGCCACTGCACAAGATCAGCAGAAATTCATCCTGTCAGACATAACTCGCTGCGTGACAGCCCAGCCCACAAACACAAGTCACAGCTTCCCTATCATAGCAGCTTAGTTTTGCTTGTAAACTATAAAAAAGTGTGCACGTTACATGAGGGGGTTTACCTGGCTACAAATAAAGACAGGTACTTTTAATTCTCCCAAAATATATAGAGGCCCCCTGGTGGCTCAATCATTGGTTGACCATGAGTCATCTATTGAGATGATGCTTCTGTGTTTTTAGGACCTGAGACCTGGTAAGCTGCCTTGCCCTCTCCATAGAGATGAGCTGAACCTTGGGGACATCTTCTTGGGGGTGGAGTTTGTGATGAAGCAGTGTCAGGAGGAGTCCTTAGATCTGCACGGAGCCCTAACTGTGAGTACCTGCAGCACTACACATCTCTTACACTAACTGAAGTCTTGAACTATGATTTCCACCTGTCATTGTTTGCAGTAACATTTGCACTGGCTGTGTGAAGCATTAACTGTTCCTCTTTCGCCTCATGCTTCAGGTTATCACTGCACATGGTATCTGTCACCTGCTGGGCTACAGACATGAGACAGAAGAAGAATGGACTGAGGTTTGTATGTGCAAAACACATTTAAAGAGTCAGTTCAGCCAATTTCCGAGTCAAGTCAGCATTTTCTCACTTGTCTCCTACTGGTATGTGTGCAGATAGTTTTGTCTGACATTGAATGGACAAACTAATTAATTGAGAAAATGATGAACAGATTAATCAGTAGTGAAAATCCTTGTTTAGTTAAAGTTTTTTTCTTCAGTATTACAATAAGTGTGTAACTGGCCCAATAACTGTGGCTCATTCAGAGTAATGGGAACGGTTTTGAGGAAGAGCGACAAACAAACAACAAAATAAGCTTGACTAGATTTTGCTGGTAGTAATTGGAACAAAAAAAGGGGGTCAGACTACTTCCTGTCAATTATTTTTACAACATGATGACTTATTTCTCTGTGGTTTGGGTTCCACTCAAAGTCAAATTTTGTATCTTGTGAACCGCAAACTAATTTAAATGTGAATGTGCTTTCTGTGTCATACTGTAAAACACAATTGTGAGTAATATGTTGCAAAATTTGTTTTCAGATGCTGCAGAGGGAAAGCTACATTCTCAGTGAGTACAACAGACTGACAGGGAGACATCTGGAGCCCCTGACGAAGAGATGCACTCAGGAGAGGTGACAGTGACGGTCACAGCTGCACTATGGTGCTTGTTATTGTTGTTCGTGTAACCAGGTGGACTACTACTTGAATAAAATTGTTTTATTCGTTACCTCATTCATAAACAAGTGTACACCAAATGCTGTCTTCTCCACAATCACACAATTTGCAGCTACTGTTTGTAAGGACTTTTACCATCTGACACTAAAAATGCAAGACTTTGATTGTGGATATCCTTTTCAAATATTGGATGTGTGCGTTGTTTGAGTTTTAAAAATATTAAAAAGTCAGTGCACTTTCACTGTAATATTTTATTAAAATCTGCTTTAGGAAGAGTCAGTCGTGTATGAAGGGTAGAAAAAGCTGTTCATTTTTACTTCACAAATACATTATACCCTCTTTACACTGCATTTGGGACAGGATGTTCAGGAAAGCGCAATGTTTCAGAAATGTAAATCCAAGCAGACATAAAAACAAACAAAAAGAACGGATTTCTGAGTAACATTTATCTGCATGTCATAATTCACGATGCGACAATACTGTACCTACAGGAGTCAGCTAATAATGCTCACCTCCTGAAAACCCAACTATGAAGAGCATCATTAAGTACATACTAATGCTCAACTTTTATAATGAAATATGTAACGTTTGTATCAGTTGTGTGGGAAGTTGAAATCATTTGGTGTGGTCCAGCAGAGACCATGTTTCTATGTTGAACTGAAATGTGATCTTATTTTTACAGTGGTAACGAAAAAGAGCTGTACAACCAGTTTCCAGTATTGAAACCGGTACAGGAATAACAAAATACTTCCTTTTTCTCCATTCTATAAGCAAGCACGCTTGATAGGAACTAGTGGAACCGCGTTAGCAGAGGTCTAAAGGTGTTAAGTACTGTTTACTGGCCTTAAAGATGGTGACATAAAAGACACTATAGCTAGCTTCCCTGGTGATCTAGTAATAACTCCTATTTGCCGTGGCGTATCTCGATGGGTTAAATTAACATAAAAATCAACCCTATGCTGCAATAAATAGAAAATCTTGGCTTTTTATAAAGGAAAATCTGACTTACACATCGTTGACAAACATTTAAAAACAACAAGGTTGTGCAACATTCAAAGTAAAGCTTGTATACATATTTATAAAAGTTTTCTCGGGAGGCACAAGGTCAAAACCCAAAAAGAATGAAGTAGGCTTTACCGAGAAAAGCTCAGTAAAAAAAAAGAAAGGAAAAAAAGGCTTTGTTATTATTGAACTTACGGATTTTTGTCTTTCAAATCTATAATATGGAGACAACCACACACAAATTAGTCAAGCACAAAAAGCAACTGGGCAAACATCCACACACTCTGTGAGAGAAAGCTGAATTGAATTGGCCAATTTGTGCCAAAACATAAATATTGCACCAAATGTACCCGCTAAATACAACAACCCTCTAAATCTATAATAGCTTATACTCCAACATAGAATATATCTTTATTTAGAATATATGGGAAATAAAGGGTCTGCAAACATACAATTCATGAAGCACCAGTAGCATCTGGTGTCTGATTGATGCTTGTAAGTGAAAGTCTGAATGAACGGCATTAAAGTTTAAAGAAAGGTATCAAGAACAAAGAAAAAAAAACCTTTACAAAACAGTTGTTTGATAAAATCAAAGCAAAGAAAAACTCCAGCCCCAAAAACATGGAGGCAAAATTTGATCCACTGAACATTTAACTGCATTTCTGGTATCTTAAGAGTCTCAACAGTTTTGCTCCTGTGTTGGCATCGACAGGTGCTAATTTAGCAGGCCATTTAGTAATTTGTAGAGGAAAAGAAGTGCCTGAAGACGACCAAAGAAGGACGGCAATCAGTAGTACTCAAGGCTGTTCAGAGGAGAGCTCCATCTAGCAGGGTTTAGCTGAGGATGTGTGGGTGGCTGTCCGAAAGGTGGCACACTCAGAGGGGCTGCAGGACGTTCCTTCCTGCCTCTGAAGTGGTGCTGGCTCCAGATCTCTCCATTTCAGACAGCTGCTCAAACACGTCCCTGAACACACGCAAGAAAACATGTCAGTGTCTCACTGTTGACCGGAGTGACCAAAACAGTTTAATGCAGACACACAATGTGTTGGATACTACTGTTGAAAAACACAAAGCATTGGGTCTTTTGATTCTTGATTGCATTTTCGTTTTGAACATGGAGGCGAGATCCAATCACGAGTGGACACAGTGTAATGCCAAGTCTGAAGTGATGTGCTTGATCGGCTCACCAGAGACACGCAACTCACTTGTGCATGTAGAAGAAGATGTATCCGCTGCGGTCGCGGTCTCGCTGGACAGCTGCTTCCTGCGTGCGCGACACATCCAGGTCGTTGTAGGTCAGCCATGACTGCTTCTTCATGTCGTACACGTCACTGATGTAGTGGCCTTGGGTGGAAAATAAATTTTAAAAAGTTTGTCATTTCAGGCAATATATGACGCAACACGTTATGTCACTGTTTTACACTATATGCAACAGCCACTGAGACTCCTACCACACAGGCACTTACTGTGCTGCTCAGGTTTTAATGCACACCTTCAGTCTAACAGCTTGAATGATTTTGACTTTTTTATAGATCATTTAATAAATAGTTTACATGCATGTTCTGATACAGGATTTATCTGCACTGCAGACAGTTACTTGAGTGCTCACCAGAGGAGGAGCTGCTCCCGATGTGACTCACCACACTTATGAGTCTAAAAGAGTTGGCCAAGTCTCCGCTCTGTGGATTACACACAGGTTACTATGAATCACAGTGGTTCAGTGTCTATCATAACTTCTTTGACTTCAGCATGTTTGCAGTACATCATATATTGTTCTGCTTGTTTTAAATCAGACGTTGTGTGGCAGCAGTGTTGACTACCTCAGCATTCCTCTTCAGGTTCTCTGCCTCTGCCTCGGTGTACTCCATGTCCAGCACGTCCTCGTTGCCAGAATCGTCATCCGAGCACAACAGCTCAGGCAGAGAGTTGTTAAACTCTGTTGGGTGAGAAGGAGACATCGATACAGGTCATGCATTTTTAGAAGCACGGCGAGTCTGATTAAACCGTGTCATTATGGAAATATCTGCATGGTACTGATGCTGGGAGCCTGGGCTTCCACCCCCAATACTCACTTAACATATGCAAACAGCCATCACCTGACAGTGACTGTGTTAAATCAATCTCAGTTCATACCTTGCAAACTGAGCTCTGTGGCCCTCTTCAGATCGTCATCCTCTCTCATCTCTTGGGCCTCCTACATGGGATGAGACATTTCTTTTTGTCTGCATATTTGACACAGGTAATTGTTTCATAGCATTACGGTGCTCAGCTGTATAGTATGTGTGTAGACATGTCACATGGCCTTTAATCTTACATGCTCCTGGAGGCTCTGAGCCAGAGCCTGCTGTAGCTCCTGTTCTTCCCTCTCCTGATCCAGACTGTACTGCTGGACCCAGTCCAGTTCTCCCTGCTGCTGCACACTCTCTGGAGTCTGGTTCTCCTTGTTCTCATCCATGGTCAGGTCCAGGGAATCCAGCACATCTACACAAGATTAACACATACACAAGTCGGTTAATTGGACCCTTAAATAATCGTGTACTCATCTATATGCAATGTAGCCACACTGATTTCAAGCAGCTCAGCTATGATCCGTTAATACAATCTCCATCTGCTGACTGTCTTAGCCTCGTGTTGTTGGCCTACCTGCAGGCTGTTTGGTGTCCGTTTCCAGCAGATCTGTGTGATAGGCCAGGTCATGGGCATCCGTGTCCCCAAAGCCTGTGTCAGGGCTGCTTGTTGGCTCATCCTCCAGAGGGGGTGGTGCTGAGAGCCCGGCCTCTTGTCGACTCATCTCCAGCACGGCGGCCAGCATCTCATCATCATTTATGCCACTGAAGTCTGCTGAATCTATTGTTGCTCTCCTCTGAAAACGCAGAAAACCACGTCAATACAGCAACACCCACACAAAAAAAGAGATTGACTCATAATTGTCTGTCGGTCAACACTCACCTCTTCCGGTCGGTCGTCATCGTCTTGAAGACAGCTGCTGAGCCGTCTCTTGCGGCTCGCATGCACTTTTCTGGTAGGCTCTTCTTCACAGTCAGAGTCCAGGAGGATTGAGGTGCAGCTCGAGTTGGCCGCTTTCCCTCCAATCCTTCTACACACAGTCATACATTCAGAGATTATTTTTTCCTTTTTGTCACGCAATATGACAGAATAAAACACACATTTTAATCAAAGGAGGCTGAGTACAAACAAGAGTTCAGAGCTTGTCCAGGGAAAATTTGACTTATCCCACTACTTTTTCCTGCTCAACATAATTATCTAAAAGTCTTGCAGAACTTACCGGAGAGGTGCTGTGGAGGAGTTGACCAACTGTGACGTTTTGAGTGTTCTGGACCTTTGAGAACAACAAAGGAAACATTTACAGGCCAAATTATTTGTTGCTTCATGCAATGATCTGACTGATACTACGGTCAACTGCAAAAACTTTACTGAATCACTGAATAGCTCAGGATATGGTTACCCAGTGTGAAGTTATTTTTCATACATTTTATTTGAGGGTGTTTAGAAATGTCTTACATGGAGGCTTGAGAACTCCAGCCAAGACTAATCGGGGATCGTGTGGAGTCAGTGCAGTGGGAAAGCAGGGTCAGGTATCGGGGAATCACCACCTGCTGCCCCAGCTTGCTGTTCATAGACAGCTGAGCGTTAAAGCTGTACCGTTTCAGGTGTAGGATGAGCACTCTGCGGGGAGAGAAAGATCCATGAGAAATCACTTGTGATTCTAGTATTGGCTGAGTAGCTACTATTGAAGCTTCTGCTGTAGTCTGGAATAAGTACTCATGGTACATGTGCATTTCACTGGTTCGTGTAGATACCTGGGCAGTTTACTAAATTTATGCGTAACAGTCGCTGCTTTCCCGTTGCACTTTTCACACGAGTATTCAATTTCCTCCATCTGCAAAAGAAGTAACAACATATCATTTCATATTCAAACAGTATGTTTGAGGCTTGTTTGTGTCATGTGAGGATGTATGCTAAACACTAACCCTGAAAAAAAGATCCAGAGAATCCTGAATAGAGCGGAGCGGGAGGGTTTTCTTTCTGCGTGGTAGGTCGATAGACAAGTCATTGAACTGCTCTCGCTTGGTCACCACCTCGCCGCAGCTGTAAACAAAATTAAGGTATTACATACCACTTATTTTCTAAAGAGCCGTGAACAGTTTTGACCAATACGTCACAAAGGATTTACTGTACGTATAAATTCAGATGATCAAGCAGGAGACCGGCCTCACCCTTTGCAGATGATGGTGTGCTGCACCTCAAATTCCATGTTGACCGCCACAGGGCAGGTGTAGATGCGGGAGGTATCCGCCTCTTCACCAGGCTCTGTCTTGGCCGTCGCTGCCGTTGCCTCCTGGCCATTCTCAGACGCCACGGGGAATGATGAGGAGGCTGCAGCTTCGTTTGTCCAGCTCTTGTTCATTTTCTCCACATCGTCCTTTAACTGGTCCAGGCACTGGCTCAGGAACTCATGAGCATCCTGGTCAACATTGTGACACACATTGGACTTAACTGAGCACAATAATTAAATATGAGAGGAGAGTTAAGTGCAGGTGGATTATAAATACGTTCTTTTGATTATTAGTTCTCTGTTTGACCTTTGTCATTACTTTTTACATGTTTGCACTACAAACTTCACGAACAAGTAAATATCTTATAGTCTCTGGTTAGCAACAACTACACAAAATCGCATCTATTAAGTTACTTTTACAAAAATCGGTAGACCATAACTTCTATAGGGAGATCTTACATTCTGCATGTTTCCAGAGAAACGCTCAGCTGTGGAGGAGATGGCACTCTTCACTTTCCTTAAAAGGTCCTTTTTTGTCTCTGGACAGCCCACATCCTTCTTGACCATAAGGTGAGCAAAACGCCTGTAAACAGTGAAGATATCACAGAATAATAATCAAAACATAATATTATAAAAAAGTGTCATAAAACTGCTTCAATTACTTTTAAGCTGGTTTTGAAAAAAGGGCTCCACATGGACATCATGAATCACACTCGACAGAGTCTAATGTACCTGAGCAATGCGTTGATGGGCACCTTCTTCCACGGGATGCTCTGCCTCAGCATGTCATTAGAGAAGGAGGGGAGGCTGAAGAGAGACTGCAGGATGGCGTTCATATAGCAAGTGTTGCCCAAATTGGAAAATCTGCGATATAGGAATGAAAGGATTTATACAACGGATAACACAAAGAGGATTTAAGGCCTTGAACTTTAGTAACACAATTTCTGACAATATACCTTTTCCAGGACTTAAAGAGACGTTGTTTTCATGATGTTAGTTTGTTTAAAATCAGAAAAGCAAAACTGATTCTTGAAACGTTTTTTTCCTTCTTGCTAATAGCCAGAAGGCTTCTCCTGTGTCAGTTGGGTTCACTATATCCTAAATAAATGCAGTCCAGTTTCTCTTCACATACACCGACTGCTTATGCTCACATGTAGTGGAACCCATCTGGCTTATTCTTACCCTTGCAGTGGTGGCTGAGCCTGAGCCAGGGTTGAAGGCCTCTGCTTGTTCCAGCCACCGTAGTCCAGAGATGGGCGTACCTTCTTGAAGGGAGTGGAGTGATTGGGCAGCATGAGGCTTCTCTTGACTGTGGTGGTCTGTGCTGTGCTGGATGGCCTGGGGGGGAAGAGAGTTGTGAATCACTGGCCTCAGCATGACACGAACTTCCTCGTACAGAAAGGCAGATAACACCACACCACTGAAGAAACTCACCTGTCCAGGAAAGAGTGACTCTGGCTGTAGTCTTTAGTCACAGATCGGCTGCCATAGAATGACGTTGGCTGAAGAGGAGATGAACCCAGTGGAGCTGAGGGTAAAGGAAGGAAATGCAGCGAGTGTGTTTTAGGTCTGAACATACAGGTTAATGTTTCATTTATTGTCTCAACATTTTTACAAAGCAATTACAAAAAGTGCTCTAAAAGTTAAGCAGGTAAAGAAGTAAATTAAAAATGAACTCTACTAAGTAAGCGAATACATAACCAGCAGTATATGGGTGGTGTTGCTGAGTTTAGGATGTAGAAATTTACCCGAGCTTCTGTTCTCCTCTGCCTGCTTCAGCTTATCTTTGCAACTCAGCAGAAACTTCCTGGATGGATCTGAAGTAGCTTTGTTGTTGCTAGGAAAACAAAGGAGGTAGCAAAGGGTTACAGAAGTCAGGTCACTCCATGTGTACTCAGCACCGCTACAGTCGAATCCAGGCAGTGAGGCATGTTGCTTTTACCTTGAAGAGTCATTTTCCTTGGGATAATCCTCAGTCAGATCACTCTCAGAGTTAAGGAGTCTTTTCCTCTTCTCGCTCCTGGAAAAAACGGTGACAAGGAACAATTCATGTCCAAGAGTGAGAGAAAGACAAAAACAGATCTTGTCTAGAAATGACAGGTGTCACATTCACGAAAGATTGGCACAAAAGCAGGCCTGTTGTTGTGGTCAGGATAATAATGTCAAGCATCATAACCACAAGTCACATTTGAAATGATCAAATTGTGCACATGACAACAGCAACATGAACTTCTATCATACCTATTCTCAGAGAGTCCAGTGCGAGTGGGAGTGGAAGCAGCTCTACTCGGGCTGCCCAGAGGCTTCCTTGGTGTTGTGTCCTCCCGGCCTTCTGCACTCTGCCGCCTCTGTGTTGTCTGGAAGATGTTAGGAGTCAGAGGGTATTTAAGTAAGACGTGAGCTTGTCTAAATATTTTCAACATAAAAATGTGTGTTCTTGCTCACCTGTCTTTCCCCCGACGGACTGGTCTCATTTTTCACAGAGCGGTTCCCAAGCACACTGAAGTTTGCACTTCCATGGGAGGATTTTAAAACTGCAAAATTATTAAAGAATAAATGTTAATAAAGTGAATAAAGCTAATTTTCCATATAAAACCTGTATTGATTGTTAGTTTAGGACGACAAGCTGTGTCTTTGAATTGCTGTTTTTTCTTCAATATTGAAGACATGTAATTCGTTGTGAAAGCCAATCTTTTTGATTCTTTTGTGGCTATAGGTAGAGGCCTGCCTGAAAGTCAAATGGTTTTGACAAAGTGGTGGTGGATAAGCAGAGAGAGCTTCAATGCACGGCCTCCCCTTATCTTTAGACTATCCCGTGCTGTTTAAGAAACAGTCTATCAAAATGGAAGGCGACTACACAGTATCAAAAGAAGGAACAGGACAAACTGGCAACATCAGAAAACACAACACAGTACAGAAATAAACTGAGAAGGACATTTTGTCACGTGCCTCCTGAATTTGGCCATTTTTTTATGTAAGGTTATGTTAAAGTCCAACTGAAGCCACTTTTCATTTGTAAAAAATAATGTCAACACGTTTTTTAAAAACATATCATTAACAGTTTTTCATTATAAGAAGAAACGTGGACCCTGTTGATGTACATTTTAAAGTACCGCACTGGAAAAGTTAAATGGAAATGGCAAAATTACAAAAAGTGTCCTCATTTATCAAATAAAAGTTTGTGGTAGTTTGAGGTGATTTTTGGCGCTTATGACGAAGAGTTGGTGATCTTAATGGGAGACGGAAACACTGAAGTTAGTTCTGAGGTGGCCTACATTTAAGTCACATGACTGAACAGCCATTTCTGCTTTTACTAGTGCCACCTACTGCTTATCTTGTGAACCAACAACTATCTTCACATAATGGCGGTGGATGGAAACTGGTATTCATTCGCATTTTTGTTTTTGGAAGTACACTTTACACACTGCTCAGTGTGTTCACTGCTGCACATGAGCAGTTAGCGTGCAGATTCGTGTTAGCTGTAAAGTTTTCTCTGTGAATGTCTGTTTTGTTGCTCACTCAACAAGCTATGGTGCAGGACGTACGTACATTCATGTTAGATAAGGAGATTTTCGTAGAATGCCTAATGTTGGTTTGATGAATCAAAGTCTGTCACTTGTGTTGTGAAGCGGACTGTTGTCAGTGTAACCATTTGTCAATTTGTCAATGACAGAACACTGATGACACTGCTTTATGCAGAGTTCTGATTGGCTGCATCGAAATAAGGTCCGTCTACGCACAGTATTCCATCAAATAAATAAAAAACTGGAGCTATGTTCTCCATAGAAACAAAAGGATGAGAAGAATATAGGAGGATGAGTGATTTACAAAGCAGATATGTATGCAAAAATTTCAGTTAGACTTTAAATTCACCAACATTTTTCACTTGACATGAGCCAAAAACAGGTAACAATGGCAGTTGTCGCTAGAGTTGTGACTGTCATCTGTTGGAATTTAAGAAATGCATGACTGGAATGTATCAGTGTTTACGGCACATAAAGAGCTCGCGTATACAAGAAATGCTGTCCTGAAATTGTGCAAATCCAAAACAATTCTACAATAACATTAACTCATCAGTGGATAAACTATGATAGTTTCAAGATCTCTGTAGCCGTCACACATAACAACTGCATCCCTTTTGGTTGCCATTGTGTACCTTATCGTGCTTTAAACCACCAACAAAGTTTTGCATGTTCTTAAAACAGGCAGTGGTGTAGTTACCTGACTTTCCCTGCTTCAGCTTCTCCAGGTATTCTTTAGTCCTCTGAGCTAAAGTCACAGGCATCTTATCCAGGATGATGACACTGCTGTCCTTCAAAGTCAGCATGATTCGGTTCATATTCTGGCTGATGTTCTTCACATTCTGGTTCAGCTGGGAGCAAAAAACAAACAAATTAAATTTCTTAATTGCAGTTTTATTAATTTCTTGAATGTTTTCCTATAAATAAATACAACTGCTTACATTACCAGCCCATCAGTGTTATGCCCAAATTAATTTACTTAAATACTTAGAACTGTACACAAATTACTTTCTTATTTACTACTTTTGAATAATAAGTGTGGCAATATTTTAAAGGAAAACTGAACAGAGTATCGTGAAAATTAATGCTTGCTGATCCACTCAG
The DNA here is from genome assembly GCF_000972845.2 of Larimichthys crocea. Lineage (NCBI taxonomy): Eukaryota > Metazoa > Chordata > Actinopteri > Sciaenidae > Larimichthys > Larimichthys crocea. Next base: position 6,105,305 of record NC_040011.1, on the reverse strand, counting down.
TTTAGAAATAAAATTTAAAAATGTGATTTAACTTTACAGCTTACGCTTTGCCCATAGAAACGTGTCAAACCACTCCTCCCTCCTGTCCACCTGTTTGCTTGGTGTGATCCAGGTGTTCATATTTCTGTGGCCAAATAAACTGAATGTGTTTCAATCCTTACACACAATCCCATGAGCTTGTAAGCAAACACGTGTTTGCTTGAGCCTGACCCACCCACTCTTCAGCAAGCATGGTACCTACAACTAGTTCAGATGGTGTGGATTTTGTCCTGTAAGCACCAATTTACAGGACTGACTGTCAATAAATGACATGTGACAGCAGCGGTACTCATGAACTGTGCAAAAGCAAGAGGCGGCTAGATGTTGTGATAATCTTTTTTCCTGTTTACTACTTTAGTATTTGTTTCACAGATATATGTTTTATCATCGCAGGAAAAGAACAGGTGTTTCTAATAACATTAACCAACACAGCAGGGTTTTTTTTAATCCACATGTTTCTGTTGTGTGCATCAACAGTTAACTGCTTTCCTTGAGGCTTCTGATATTTAGTTAATGAAGGACGAAACAAAGACGGCTCTGATCAAATGCTTCCAAAAAAAAAAAAAGTGATGGTGGTCAAAACATTACAATGAAATACTGAACAAGCATCAAAGGGAATATTTTTTTCAGCACCCATGACTGAACAAACACAAACTAAAGATTACCTGGAAAGTTTTAGAAGCTCCTCCACAGTTGAATCTCAGACAGAGGTTGACTTTGTTGTCCTTTTCCAGGATCTCAAAACTTCCTTCTTTCCACCTGGTGGTGCCCAGGTCCAGGCTGGTGAAACGGATCTTAACAGCGCCACCGCTGGAGAGTTTGGGCATTATGGTTGCCATGGCTTTACTATCCAGTTGGTGCACTTTGGAGGCTGGGACTTGTGATGAGACAAATCCTAAACAAGAGGGGAAGTTAAGTCTACTTTGACAGTACAACAGCAGCGTGTCTCGTCTACATCGAGCAGATTATGAATGCCATGCTTTGACCATATCATCGCTGCTGTTGCTCCATGGAGAGATTACATTAATGATGAGAGAAAGAAGAGCCTGTTACAACCACAAAAGACGTGTAGTTTTTTTAGTTTAATTACTCAGATAAAAGAATAATAACAGCGCAATCAAGCCAGCCCGCTCATGAGCGCTTGTTGAAAGTCACAACAAACTCCAAGTCAGCGACACAGCAGAGTCTCGACTTAAACAGCCCCGACATGACAAAACAGACGAAACCCTCTCTCCCGTGGACAGGACGTGTTTTTCTCGAGCTACTCGTGTTAGCTGGCTCGCGGTTTGTGAGCCAGTGAAGCCAGGTTTGCATTAGCCATCAAACTAGCCTAAATGGCCAATCTGCACCGCGGCAGCCGAAGACAGGCGACACATCACGGACACCGCTCGTCACTCCTACACGTTTCCCCCGACACGGCGAACAGTCCGATAAAGCCGATAAAGTTACCGAGAGACCGCCAGAGTGACGCTACAGCCGGGCTCGGTGTCTGTGATGCTGATTATGTCGTCCCATCATCCGCAGGCGCTGAATGGATGGAGGAGGCCGACATTAGCGGGTCGGCTAGCGGGGGCTAGCGGGAGCTAGCTAACGGGCTAATTTGGCTGATTGTAATTTGGGGATGAAAACAGAGTCACGGCGCGAGCACGCCGCCGCGAGCCTTTACCTGTCGATGATGCGCGCTCGTCTTGAAACTTTCAAATCACAGCGTCGTTCTCGCAGGTCCTCCGAGGGCGGAAAGTTAGTTTTGCCGGCATTCACCTGCTCCCCAGTGCGTATGTTGTTGACAGTGGAGCCACACACGACGCCTCGCAACACTGCGCGATGATGGCGGGAATGTGAAAATCACAACGGAAACGATCCGCGAGAGCGCCCGAGCCCACTTCTCGCGAGACTTCGGTTATTTTGTATTTAGGTTTCCTCCATTGCCGAACAAAAAACCCGCTACTGGATTAACTGTGATATCTGAGCTGCAGCGCTCCGTTTCACAGGGTTTTCATGGTGTTATAGGTCATTATAAATGTGAATATTGACATTCCGTTATTCTGTTATCTCGGTGGAGTTGTAATGTTGACGTGTTTCATTTGTGAGGACGTTTAGCAGCTAGCTCGGGCTAGCTGCCCTCCGTTACTGTGTGTTAGTTAAGTTACTTTGTTTTATTGACGCCTCGTTAGTTTTCCCACTACGCCACACACTGATATTGTAGTTTTTAACAACACTTTGGGACTACAAAGAGCTTCACAGGATGCTGGCGACGGGAGCAGTGAGTATCTTCTAGTGTACGGTAGCAGCCGTGTTAACATGTTCCCCTCTTTTGTTTCTCCTTAAAGAGCTTTAATGTTCAAACACACTAATATACCTCTATATTGTATCATGGTCCAACTCTTAGCTGGAGCTTTAAAGTATTTAAACACTCAAACCAAATGGAAATATTCTTTTATGTCTTCTAAATCTATTTATTCATATTTATATTCATATTTCCCCAAATTCAGCCTGACACGTGGTATATTTTGAAACTACATACTTTGGATAACGCTGTTTGCTCCCATGCAATCAGATGGGACATTTATGAATTTATCGATCACATGACTCCATTTTCAGTACATAAAATATGTATTTTACATTGTTATGATAATCCAAATCACTTTCTCACGCCGTCATATTGATATACAGTACATATCCGAGGTTTCAATGCATGCTGTTTCTGTTCCTTTTACAGGCTGTAACTAACGTCACAGCCCTGGCCCAGGTAGACCGCGAGAAGATCTACCAATGGATCAATGAGCTGTCCAGCCCAGAGACCAGAGAAAATGCCTTACTGGAGCTCAGCAAGAAACGCGAGTCTGTGCCTGACCTGGCACCGATGCTATGGCACTCCTGTGGCACCATTGCTGCCCTGTTGCAGGTATGACCCTAGCTGGAGCACGTTGCTGTATGTTTATTATTATATCTGCTGTTTAACAGATTTTTATTCTCTTTTTCTTAGGAAATAGTGAATATCTATCCATCTATAAACCCACCTACGCTTACAGCTCACCAGTCTAACAGAGTGTGCAATGCCCTGGCACTTCTGCAATGTGTTGCCTCACATCCAGAGACACGGTAATGGGGAGTTGTAGTGTCATGAAACATTGCGGTGGATTTTGAAACTGACTTTGGCACGTTTTTTAATGTTTGCAATCTTTCAACCGTGCAATGCTCCAGAGAGCTGATGCTACTTAATCAAAAGCATCGTGGCCATTTTTCTCACTACATTTGACATAATTTGCTCTGAATTTGTTGAAATATTGACATAATATGCTTGGAATTTATTTGAATCTCATGAAATTGTTCAGTTATCATCCAAAGCACAAACAAAAAGTCACTAGCAAAAATGTTAATGAGATTCATTCGAAGGATTTCAGTGTTTTGTGTGCCAGTTTAATTCTTCAGTGAATGTTTAAGATAATGTCCCACAACTGACTTCTTTATCGGACATGACACATGACTCCTCCTTTTTAAAAATGTGTCTTTTCTGCTGACATAAGATTATGTCTAAAGTTAATTAATTCTTATTCTCCTTGAACATTTATTTTGTCTCTCAGCAAAATTCTTAAAGTGACGTCGGAGCTTACATTTGATATTTACTGTGTATGTACTTTTTCCCTTCCTGTCCAGGTCAGCCTTCCTTGCTGCTCACATCCCTCTTTTCCTTTACCCGTTTCTACACACTGTGAGCAAAACACGTCCATTTGAGTACCTGCGACTTACCAGCCTCGGAGTCATCGGTAACCTTTACTCCCATTTAGACAGTTTTATTTCTTGATTGAGGTTGAGTTGCACAAAACTGTCTGTAAATCTTTCTTATGAAACTGTCTGTCTGTGTTTGTTTACCGCAGGTGCCTTAGTGAAAACAGATGAGCAAGAAGTGATTAACTTCCTCCTCACCACTGAAATCATCCCGCTGTGTCTCCGCATCATGGAATCAGGGAGTGAGCTTTCCAAGACGGTACTTGACTGTTTCAGCTTTTTTTCAATCAATCAGTTTCAATTTTACTTTATTTTTCTTCAACTGCCGATTCTGTTTCAGGTCTTTTTTTTTTTTTTTTTTTTTTTTTTTTTTTTTTTTTTTTTTTTAAGTTTAAAAAAGGACCAGATCTACAGTAAATGTACGCTATATTTTAAATATTTTCACTCCTTTACCTTACCATCAGACAGCCCATTCAGAAGGAAACTGAAGCATTCACAAGCGTTTCTATACTTTACTCAAAAGACAATAGTCCACCACTACCTTTATTGGTTAGTTTGTTTGTTATTGTTGGACGACTTCTTTTTTTACACAGTAGTTTGCTAGTTGCATTTTAGCTTGCAGAAACGATTGTGTGCTGCAAAACTTTTTTTTTGGTAGCTTATGTTTTGTAAATTGTATAGCGTCTTTGCTGGGACTCCTGTGTGCTATAACGTCACTTAAAACAACCCAAAACTATCTAAACTTAAGTTATAGAAAAATGACTGTAATTGTAACCTCTGGTAACATTTGACCTTTCTTCACTTCATTTTGTCTGGCAGGTTGCTACATTCATACTGCAGAAGATCCTGTTGGATGACACAGGGCTGGCTTATATATGTCAGACGTACGAACGTTTCTCCCATGTGGCCATGATCCTTGTAAGTTTCCCACGAGAAACATCTGAATGCGATTGAATTTAACAGTCTGAGTCTCTCTGAACTGTGTGACACTTGATCAGATGAGAAGATCCTCTTCCAAAATATCGTTTTCATCTTTCTCCTTGCAGGGCAAAATGGTGCTCCAGCTCTCCAAAGAACCATCAGCTCGCCTGTTGAAGCACGTTGTTCGCTGTTACCTTCGCCTCTCAGATAATCTCAGGTAGAGATACAGATAGTATACTGTATGCCACCTGTTTTTAGCTTTTGATTAAGTGATGATCTGTGTAAGACATTTTAACTGGGTAGAGAATGTAATTGACCAAGTTGATGGTCAGTACTTGCCACTAGGAGGAGCCATGACATTAAGGCTCCTCGGCCTGTGGTCAGAGCTTAATGTTGGTACAGTAATTGCAGCAATTAATCAAAACAACTTTTTCTCCTCTTTTTATTCTTATAAATGACTTGCCCTTTTTTGCTGCTTGTCGAATTTGAGAAAGCAATTTAAAAAATAATGCTCAATATTGCCTTTTTTTTATAATTAAGTTTTTATTATTAAATCTGACATTAATCTTTTGGGAAAAAGAGGCTCTATTATACAGCCACATACATAAAAAAAAAAAATGTCTTTTCGGATTTCAGCTTTGCATATTTTTGATTCCTTTAGTCCTCTATGACAGTATACTGAATATCTTTGGATAATGGATACAACAAGACATTTGGGGACATGGTTTGGAAAACGATGAGCAAGAAATGACTGACAGATGAATTGATAATAAAAATTAATAGCTATTATTGTTATTTGCAGCTCTAATGGAGTCTGTATGACTTAAATTCAGTTTAAAGTTATAGATTGACAAGTTGGATTTGTGTTTGCATCAATGAGCTACAGTGCTGTCCATGCTATCCATCCTGTCAATACAGGGCAAAGGGCCAAAGCCTTGTATGTTTTATTGAAGTTTATCAATATCGTTTCTCTACCGGCTAGGTAGTATGTAGCTACTAGTATCTCTTTAAGTGATATCAATAATGCATATCATGGAAGTATATTTCAGAAGAGAGTGCGTGCTTTAAAAAAAGGACTGGCCTTTGATAATAAGCAGGAGAACCTCCATAAAAGACAGCCTTTTTCTAACAAATAAACTTTCCATTAGGGCCATTAGTTTTCCATGTGTGTGTCATCTTGATATCAGTAGAGATGCACCAACTTTTTTGAAAGGGAGAACAAGATGTTGTTGACAGAAAAGCACATTAATTTGTGACATTTCGGCTTCCTTCCTCAGAGCCAGAGAAGCCTTGCGTCAGTGTCTGCCAGACCAGCTGAAAGACAGCACCTTTGCCCAAGTGCTGAAGGACGACACCACCACCAAACGCTGGCTGGCACAGTTGGTCAAGAACCTGCAGGAGGGTCAAGTCACCGACGCTAGAGGCATCCCGCTGGCACCGCAGTGACTGGAACATAGCGTGTGTTCACAGCTGACACAGAGAGACTCTGTCATGATGGTCTAGATTTTGTATTTTGCCAAATGTAGTGCTATGACTGCCTGCAAAGTGAAGGACATAATAGAGGAAGATTTAGTTTTGCTTTTGGATTCATTTACACCAGTATGTCACCTCCACACAACTAAAGATCTGCATTTTAATAACCAGACTGATATTTGACAATAATTTAAATCCAATAATGGCACATTGGTTTATCACCACCACTATAGTGATAAAGATATTACAGTTAAACAAACAACAGCACTATCTAAAGAACAGTGAGTGAATTAACAACAGAAAAATACATTTAACATGAAATAAATAAAAAATGTACATTACAATGCAGCCTGTAAGACATTTTATGTGGCAGTTAAACACACTGCAGTTCTTTTCTGGACGTCTGCCAACATATCAATACTGATATATCAATTATAAGCTGGTGTCGGTTGCCATGATCAGCTCTTCCAAATTCTCTTTCACTATACATGTAACATTCCACTGAAAGTAGGAGCTGGTTTGTTTTGCTTCTTGCATTTCAAATAAGACTTTTTAATCTTCTACACGACTGGTTGTGTCTGGTTTTTTTGCCTCTGTGGACTCTTACTACAGTATATAGTGTATATATATTTCTGTAATGTCATGTTTTTACCAGCTTTGTATTTCGTAGACCAAGATTATTTCTGTCTAAAGTGAAATCTGGTGAAGCTGGTCTTGTTCAAAATATTTCATAAATAAACTGTCTTCCACAAAATGTAGGATATTAATAGTCCTCTTGACATGTGGCAAGAGGAACTGCCTTCAATCTCATGGAATGATGGAGTGGCATTGATTTTTAAAGGGTGGCTTGTGGAGCCAGTAGCAGGAAGAAGAAGTCTATGTGTATGTTTTGGAACAATTACAGTAACAGACTGCATGGATATACTGATATACACAGTATATGTATGTCTACATTCCTTGACAACAGATGATAGTCATTTAAGTAAAAATATATATTTTTTTCCTGTGCAGGGTTTGGTAGAACGTGCCACAACATGCATTAAGAGAGTTTGTAGTAAGTCCCGTTACAGTAGTGAGTCTGTAACAGGACTGACACGTACAGCATATTCAGACAGCCATTCACATTCACACCAGTTTCGAGTCTGTCAAGTCAAGTATGTAGAAATACTCCAAGTAAAAGTCTTGTGTTTAAAGTTTTCTCAAATGAAAGGACAAACATATCAAAATATACTTTTCTACCACACTCTTCACTACAAAAGTGAAGTAAAAGTACTACTTTTGCAGAATACCACAATTCAGAATAATACATATTTTGGTCAAATACATGTAGTGGAGTAAAAAGTATGAAATGTGCCTCTGAGATGTAGTTTAGAGGTCTAAAGAAAACAGTAAAACCAAAAGATTTCACTAATAAGTAAAGTACAATTACGTGAAAATTGTACTTACTACAGTATTTAAATAAATATATTCAGTTACTCCTCTGCTTCTGACAAACAGACAAAAGCAAAACATGTTCAATAGATGTAGATACAGCAGCCATTTTGACATAAGTATAGGGTCAACGCAGGTGTTTCCAATGATACTAATTAAGATTCAGTTCCATTTATTACAGCAGATTCTGTCCAGTCAGCTAGCATGCAGCACCCTGACTCTGTTTGAACCTTAATTAGTGTGCTGTCCAACATCTTAATCAGGCAGAGGATTGTGTTCAGTGGCAGACTGCTGTCTCAAACCTGCTCCACAAACAGACTGGCCATCAGACTGTACAACAGCTCTCAGTGATGGCAGGAGACAATAGACAATAGACAATGGACAAATCTGCCCCTCTTTGCACTACTTCCTGTCATTTTTGACTACCTCTGCTACGTGCTGTGACTGTGGCTTTCATTCATCTGTTTACAGCCTAATTTAATTGTACACAGTCTTTTATCCCCACTCGTAGTTCTTTCTCATATTTTTGTAAAACATTTTTATTTCTACGGTTCCTTTGTATTTTTTATATAGTCTTTGTATAGATGTTTAGCGCAGCTTAACTTCTTAACACAGTTCTATATTTTTCTATGCAAATGTTTAATTCCCCTGCACATCTATCTAGTATCATTGGTAACCCTGTGTTTACCCTACTATTTTATGTCAAAATGGCTGCTGTGAAAAAAGATACAGTCTAAACACAAATCTACAGGGAATTTTTGCCATTTTGTGTTGATAAACTGGCTGAAATTATGAATTCATTGTTGCCGATTAACTACTTTCAATTGACTTACGAATGATTTGTTTCGACTCTTTGAGTCTTGTCTTAACAGATGGAGCAGCTCATATGAGCAGTATTTGGATGAAATGTCACCACTAGTGATGTTGTATAAACATTCTGAAATTCTGAATTGGTGCGTACTTCAGTCAAAGTTTTGAAGTTATTTTGAAGTTAGGCTCACGTCAGTCAGATAAGAAAGTGCTCCACCTAACACCCCCATAGACTACCCTGATGAGCCTTCACTTCCTTTTACCGGAACATTAGCAGATTGCTGCCCCCATAGGTTCCATTATCCTCAGAATGCTTGAGATGGACATCATCCACTGGAAACACCTACGCCCACCCCTTCCATTTGTGAGCAAATCTGATCCTAATGGGAGATGTCCCTAAGTATGCATTGTGCATTTTTGTTTGTTTACCTTTTATGAAGAATGAGCTACAGTAGCTAAAGTCATTATAGGTCCAGAGAGCCTTTCAAATAGGAGAGTACATTAGAGTGACTTGGACAAAAATGGGGAAATGGATGTTTTTATCCACATTGCAGGACACTAATATTCACCCATGAGTTGTTTGTATGTTCAAAAAATCATAACCACAGCATTTTTCACATGCATGTTGGGCAGTGGAGACATCTAAATTAAAGTGGGCATAAAAACTGCATCTAAAGGATTTCCTGACTGCCAAGGCTCTGCTCTGCAGCATGTGGCATACTGCCAAGCTTTACAGTAAAGTAATTCATCAGTCTTTACTTAGAATATTGCAATCCTCTGTTATCGGATAACCCTGAATTTTATCATGTAAAGCAAACAGGGTTCTGAGAGTCCTTTGTTGACTTGTATTTAATTCTGCAGAGTTTTTTTTAAAGGCACAATATGCACCTCTTATTGTTTTAGGATTTGTCTCGTTTCCCCAACAACGAGCAGACCTTTTCCCAGAATTGTGTTACCCGTTATCAGTGGTGAAACATGAGAAACACGAGAGTAACTCTGCAGAGCATCCACAATCAACCAGAGGATGAAGGAGAAAGACAGACAGAGCCAAGCAGACCGAGGGGAGTGACCTTCACCAGATGCTGCAAGGGGTGGAGGGAGTGGCAGGAAAGGAAGGAAGGCTGGTGGGGAGGGGGTTGTAAAGAAGGAGGAGGAGGAGGATGAGGAGGGGAGGAAGCAGAGCATACCAGTGTGCGGCAGCAGTGACTAGGGAATCAGGTTTCCTTCAGGAGTGGAGAGAGGGGAGGGAAGAGGAGGCTTTCCTTTTGGACACTCCCAGTTCTTTAAAGCCCTAAACTAACGGTCCCTGGACTCTCCTTGATTCTGGATCTTACCGCGCAGTGCCAGTGTGACTTACACATCTACCTGACCCTATACTCTCGGACTGGACATCCAGGACCCTGCCCCTCAGTATCTGAGGCTCTCCATACGAGAGCTGCCTCCTGAAGAGTACCCACCTCTGGAGGTCTGACTCATATCCCTAGTTGGATCTGTACTTTTGGTAAGTGTTGCTCTTTCTCCAAGAAAAAAAGGCAAATTGGTCTTTCTTTCTTTCTTTAGTTGCATACAGGCTTTGCTGAAGTGATGCTTTTATGTCTCATATTACTGCCTCGGTTCTAATTTACTGTGCACGAATCTCCCTACCCGCCACGATTTGGAGTTATATATGGATTTTATTGGATGGGCACTGCCTGCTTCCTTGTTTGTTGAATTCTTTCCTAATAGTGTGCAGGAAAAAGGCAATCATGGGTAAATATAAGCACACTAATTTCACTGTACGGGGGGAATGAAATGTTCCTGTTACAGATCAAACTGAATTACACTGAACTAATTACACCAAACTAAATAAAAGTTCAAAGCTGTTGGTTATCATGACTGACTTGTTTATTCCCAATTTCTATCCTGTCTGATCCCCATTAGTCATGTCTTTGTGTCTTTGTGTGTTTGTGTGTCTGTGTGTCTGTGTGTGTGGTCAGTGAACTCCCTAAAGAAATGGCCATGTGTGACTCATCTGGCCTAAGTAAAGCGCCAATCCAAAACAGTTAGGCATGGGCCCCAAAAATAAAACAACATAATATGACCTAATTGTAGCTTAAAAGTCTGAAGCAAGTATGAGGGAGGGCGTGCGAAACTTTCAACACTAGAATCTGATGGATGGAAAATTGACTCTTTGACTCTTTGACGTGGCTCTGTAGTGAAAGCACAAAAACTTAAAAGTGCATATTAGTTTTTGGAGCAAATAGCTGTGGAAAATAAGCCTCACTTTCATTCTCAGGCTGTGGGGTGGGAGTGTGATATTAAACTGTGAAGCAACTGTGAATGCATTCCTTACATCATGTCATTCATGCTGCGGTGAGAGCTCTGGCTACGTCTTCTCATAAACTTGCCAAGGGAGGCTGGCGCAGGGGGGTGGTTGTGAAGCACATACATCACAGGATTTGATCTTGTTGTTTCAGGAGACAATTAAAGGAAAGGATAGCTGTCAGACAGGAACACAGATACACAGACCTCAGAAAACATTGCCCTTTGGCAAGTGTTTGATTACACAGTTATCAGTGGACAGCAGAGATAGCAGGAGTTTATCAGTCTTCTCTGTTTTTAATGAGACATATTATGGGTATGAGTTATGAGTAAGAATAAAAGGGGTTTGTAAAAGTAGTAAAAGGACCTACACTGATTACAAAACAGTGCTTTGAGCTGTATGCATGCAAACACCAGCATGCTAACATGCTCACAATAACACAATAGCACTAAACACAAAGTAGAGCTGGTAAAAATTGTCAATAGTTTTGGGGGTATTAAACCAAAGTACTGAACCAGTTTGACCACCAGATGAAATAAAATCATTACAATTCATCCCGAGGGGACCATGAATGTGTGTAACAAGCTTTATGAAAATTCATCCAATAGTTATTGAGACATTTCAGTCAAAAACCACAAAAGTGACTTTCATGGTGGAGCTCACAAGATAATCAAAGTCATTATAATGTATCCTCTGGGAACCACAAACATCTGTATCAGATTTCATGATAATCCACCCAGTAGTCCAGACATATTTAAGTCTGGACCAAAGTAGTGGACTGAATGACTGACAGACTGACAGACAGACTAAATAATATACATATACTATAGATACATGAAAGCTCCCTTTAATTGATGCCATGTTTTTGTTGTAGAAATGATGAACTTAATGATTGCATCACAACTATCTGATCAGGCTAAGACAAACACAGACTGCTGAGAGTGTAAGATGCTTCTTAGTCAGCACACAGACTGCAGGAGTTGCCGTGCACAAGCCTTTCAGTCTGCTTGCAGAGAATAAATGAGTAAAGATTGATGATGAGAGTGGATCAAGATACAAATGCTGACTTGTTCAGAAAATACTTAGTTCACCACATCCTTGCAGATTATGTCAGCATCCTCTCTTTTTCAATGATTTCATGCTGGAACTGCATCTTTTGTTTACCCCAGTATCACGGAGGTCAGGTTTAGCACACCTAGAGCTGGTAGAATTCAGAATATTGCTTTTACTGACTCCAGAGAGTTAAAAATAACAGACACTATCCTGCTGCACAACTGATTAGATTTTTGTGAGACACAACAGAATATCTGGGTAATTAAGATGATGGCTTCACATCCCCAGATAAGCAAGGGAGTCGTGTACGGACAAAGCAAATTAGTAATGTCCTTCCCTAACAACTCCTATTTTCCCTGCAGGAAGGAACCTGCTTTACGGAAGTTTTTTGTCTTACTGTATTTGAATCCATGTGTTGTTTTCTGTGGACAACTGAAGATTATTTTATGCTGTTATTATTTGTATTAAGTAATTTATGTATCACAAAATATATGTAATTAGCTGACATCTGCTTCTTTTTAGCAGCACCTTTCCATTGGCATGATTCAAGACTAGCAATGGATTCTGAAGGTTCACGTGAGTAAATGTTATTTGCTTGAGAAAAAGATCAATTGTGATACTTTTGCAATTTTTTTGAAGAACACTCTTCTGAGGTATCTGAGGTATGACATAATCATGAGCGCTCACCTTTTACATGACTCTGTGCAGTTACCCAAGATGATCCCCATGTCAAGGTGATGATGACGGGGTCAACTCTGAGAAAAGTCAAGTCCCGTATGTGGAAGAGGCAGCGACATTTCCGCCTCCTGGAGGACGGCCTGACAATCTGGTACAAGTCCAGGTGGGCCGGGAAAGGCCACTCCACTTGTGAGTATAGAAGTGTGTGCACATTTGCGAGCATGATTGTACATACATGATGGTACAGTGCATGATGTATGTTAACTTTAACACAAGCAGCATTTCCTCTCAGCCTGCATATAAAGCATGTTTTTACTGAAACTGTACCCTAATCCTAACCTGTGTCTAAGACAGATCAGTTAATTAGTTGGACTAAGTACTACTCAAAGAAATTGTCTGAGAAATATGCTTACCAGGAATAACATATGAAGATCAATAGCAAGTCTCTGTGGTAAATAATTTACAGCTTTTTAGTAGATTAGCTTCGCTTGCAAATACTGAACAATGATTTTAAACATACACTGTTCTTGTCTCAGTCTCAGTTACTGAGGTGGAGGCCGTGCGTGAGGGCCACCAGTCTGAGGTTCTGCTGAGCATTGCTCAGGAGTTCCCTGCTGAACTCTGCTTCACCTTGGTGTTTCATGGTCGGCAAGGCAACCTCGACCTTGTAGCAGACTCGCCAGAGGAGGCCCAGGCCTGGATCCAGGGAGTCCGCAAGCTAATTCACAAGGCTCAAACGATGGATGAGAAGGAGAGGCTAGACCAGTATCCTTTTACTTTAGTTGGTCACAATGTTTATTGTATTTAATGAAAAAACACTGGCTCATCCCCTGTCTTCTTCAAGTAGTGTTGTGTAATGGATTCAAGGTTTCTTTATAAGCCTACAAAAATGTTCTTTAGAGTTCAAGCTGTTCCAGAGACAAACAAATGGAGTGACATGAATGGAAATTATGGAACATAAATAGAGATGATTATCCCTTTCTATTAATAATTGCAATCAGTCAAATACAATGGAAGGAAGTAATGTTACTTAGTGATAGGAAGGATCAAGGACCATGAATTCACAAGTTGATCTTCAGTTGACGGTTTTATATCAGCACTGAGGAGACCACAGGCAGTCAACAGAGAAAGATGTAGCCGTTATACAATTTTGGCACATTTTAAAGCAGGAAACGCTTTACATTTCTCTGGCCCCCTACCCGTGGTATCTCTTATCAGCTTTTAGGTTCTTTCGAATCTTATCTGTTATTCATCCTAGGGATTCAGGAACAACAGCAATATATCCGTCACGAGCTCTGCCAGATCTATAAATGTCAAACTGATGAATGAATATAAAAATGTTAAAAAAGGACATAAAACTTTCATCACATGACAAAAAAAAGGTGAAACTATTGAAGTTTGCTCTATCCATCAGATTGCTTTAGCTGTGGATTTTTGAACAAAATTCTCCAGCTGATTGTGCGAAAATTTTGCGAAAGTTAGAAGCTCTTTAAATCTGAATTATTGATAATACTTTTGAGCTGGCATTTCCCTCAGTATCTTCTTAGATGGGTCCTGGACTGGTTTCAGAAAGCTGACAAAAACAAAGATGGGAAGATGAATTTCAAAGAGGTGCGAAAACTGCTGAAGATGATGAACGTAGAGATGAATGAGGACCATGCTCTGCACCTTTTCACGGTCAGTAGAAACTGATAGGTCATTTTACTTATTTTAAGAAGTGTGAACCATGTAGTAAAACCATAAACCTGTTAAATACTCTTCCTTTATTTCCACAGATGGCTGACAAGTCAGAGAGTGGCTCTTTGGAAATCGAGGAGTTCGTCCAGTTCTATAAGATGCTGACTCAAAGGGATGAAATTTGGAAGGTGTTCCAGGACTACTCCGGAGATGGAGAGAAGTTAATGTTAGAAGAGCTGGAGAACTTCCTAACGATAGCACAGCAGGAGGGAGAGCAGAGTGCTCAGCATGCTCCGGAGCTGATTGAACGCTATGAACCATCTGAAACAGGTAAAAATGGCTAACTGACATTAGTGCATTATCTCAGTCACGCAGACTGGACCTAAAGAGGACTGGCCCACTTGGACAACTGCCCTAAAATACAGCCACACATGACTGATGTTCTAATATTAAATATTTATTCTAGATCATCTAATATGCCATCTAATATTTCATATGGTGGTAGCACTCTATTTTCTTGCCTTTTGTCATTTACACCCATCTTCCTTTTCTAGCTTTTAAGGTTCAACATTTCAATATTACATTATTATGCAAGATGTGCATAAATGTCACCGCACGCTGAAACATGTTATGTTCTAAATCAGTGGATTTCAGAGTGCACTTTCAGTTGCATTGATTAGAGCAATGACTTTGATGGCAAAATTAAATGTCCCATGGGATACTGGGGCATAATGAAACAAAATACTGAAACAAACTTTCAGACTCTATATTTGGACCTACAAATAAACAGCCACATAAGCACCTCAGGCACAGCAATAAATGCTAATGTCAGCATGCTAACATGCTGATGTTTAGCAGGTAATATTTACCAGGCTCACAGGCGTGGTTCAGTGTGTTGGCATGCTAGCTAATAAGCAGCAGATGACAGTATTTTTACAGATATTTGGTCATACACAAATTATTATTTTGGCTTGATGATAGCGCTGGATGAAAACTAGATGAAAAATGAAATCTGTAAGAACTTTCATTGCAATCCACCCAGTAGTTTTATTCTACTGTATATATTACCAAGATATTTCACGCAAAACCAATTATTTCAATGTCAAAAAGAAAAGTCATTGCGCCACTAAAGTCTTTAGGATTCATTCTCTGGGGACCATGAATGTCTGGTCAGTGATAGCAATCCATCCCAAAAGTGGTGACCAACCGCTAGACTACTCATTGCCAGTGCTAGCATGACTGGGTAGTTCTTTGATTGAACAGTTATGAACAAGAAATATAACACATTATTTGAGCATGTACATGCCTTTCTTTCCAGTCTACTTATATTTATCAAACTCCAGCAACTCCAGCAAAGACTCAAACCATATGATCTGTGCTGCCTCCTGATCTGTGGATACCAAGATCGTTAGATTCCACACTTTTAGAATCATGGTAGTTTTTTTTATAATTCATTGTATGAACAACTATCAAAGTTTTTTGTAAAGCTGGTCACCATCTGCATCATACCTTCTGTCCAGCCAAGAAGCAAGGCGCCATGTCATTCGATGGCTTCCAGATGTACCTCTGCTCACAGGAGGGCTCCATATTTAAACCTGAACATCGGGAGCTTCACCAGGATATGAGCCAACCGCTTAGCCACTACTTCATCTCCTCCTCACACAACACATACCTCCTGGAGGACCAGCTCCGAGGACACAGCAGCCTGGAGGCATACATCCAGTAAGGATTTTAGATGATCAGAATAAAGCATACAGAAGCAAATTTAGCATATTTAGCAGAGATTGACATTAACTTTTTTTTAGATTTAAACAAAAAAATCACATATGAATAACTTCATTATGAGGTGAGACAGAGAGGGCTTCCCATAATTCCTAAAAGTTTGTCTCAGTCCTTTTTTAGACAGGCATAATCAAAGATATAAATTGCGTACTAATAGATTTAAATTTGACATACATTTTTAACTGAAACAAAACAATGGTGATTAGTCACATTTGTTTCTGTGTGTAGGGCCCTAAAGAGAGGTTGCCGTTGCGTAGAGGTGGACTGCTGGGACGGCAATGATGGCGAACCCATTGTGTATCACGGTCACACTTTGACTTCCAAGATTCTTTTTAGAGACATCATTTCAACGCTGAAAGAATACGCCTTCAAGGTGAGCAGCCAGTTCACTCAGATTACACAGAACACATATTTGATCACTTTCCACTTGTGGTATCCAGCCATGCAGCACGGTCAGGTTATGATATGAAAACCAAAAGCACATTTTCTTGAATAAACAGTCTATAGTCTTTGAAAACTGTTGACAGTGTGTTCAGTGTAAGAGACATGTTACTAAAAATTCCGTGAGCACCACAATTGAAACTGAATTCAGATAAATGTGTATATATATACACAAATACATTTACAGTGAATTCTTGAGAAAAATGTGCTTTTGGTACTAAACCAACGCCCGAGAGCAGTTATTAATTCCACTCCCAGGACTGTCTCTGTGCCCAGAAAAGTGTGAAGCCCAGATGGAGCAGTTGGTAACCTTCCCTGCCCCTGGAATCAAATGTACCCCTGCTGACTGACCTGGAAAGCAACCAGGAACTTCTCATGTGTCTTCACTTGTCTGTTTTATCCCACTCAAACTTTCCTATTCAACTTTAGATATAATATAGAAACTGTTTTGGAGGACTGTGAGAAAATGAGTCTTAATGGAAACTCAATACTGTTAAAATACTTAGTACCACTTAGTTTGCTGAAGCTGAATTTCAACATAAATAAGACAAAAAAGCTTTAAAAGCCACCTATTGATTTTGAAAGTATCATGTCTTCTCTTCCCTGTTTGTTAGGTATCAGACTTCCCAGTCATACTGTCCCTGGAGAATCACTGTGGTGTGGAGCAGCAGACAGTCATGGCCCAGCACCTTAGTCAAATCTTGGGTGACACACTACTGACCACCCAGCTGGATGAGCAGGTCCCTCAAGAGCTTCCTTCTCCACAGGTTAGAATCTTTTTGTTTTTTTTCCCCCCTTTCATCATGAAACTTTTACAAAGGAACATAAATGCTGTAAATTCAGCAGCTTCTTGTGTGATTACATTTATTAATTTATTTTTCATTTGACAATTGAAACACCTGGCAGTGAATCAACCCCACCAGTGATTTGTCAGAAAATCAGACAAAAAAAAAAGTGGACTGTAGCCACGCTAGCAACTCTGAGATGCTGATCCAATGTAAATAAAACCAAACTGTTATAGATAGAGAAGCCAATGTATTGAACATTAAAGTTACAAAAGTAATCAAGTTTACAAATGTCATTGTATTCGTATAGAAAACATCATGCCAGATTCAGTAGCTATATGCTACAACTTCACTCCGCAATGCTAGTGGCTCTATCAGTGACCTTGTGAGTTAGTTGCTCTGTCCAACTCTTTGGTCCAAACTGAAATATCTCAGCAACTATTGCATGGTTTGTCACCATGAGGTCTACATTTAAGGTTTGGGGGTCTTGAATTGTTTGGACCACTATAAATGGATTGCTATGATTTGGCACAGACATTCATGGTCCCCAGAGAATGACATGTAATGCAACTTGGTGATCCCCTGACTTTCCAGTTAGTGCCATCTTCAGGTTACTATTACAATTTAGTTTTGACCAGCTAAACATATGACGTTCTCATTAGCGTAGCTTAGTGTTATCATCTTACCTCACAAAACTAAGATGGTGATCATGGTAAACATTACACCTGCTAAACATAAACCCACTTTTTGAGCATGTTAGCAGTTAGCATTAAGCACCTCTGTGCTGCAAACATGGCTGTCTTGTTTCCTTTTAAAACATATTGTTAATGTGTGCCTTTTACACTCTGTTAGCAAAGTAGAAATTTCGATTTTGTGTTAAGGTAAACAATAGCAGACTCATAGATTCAAACATAAACCAGAGGACTGAATCAGTTTTAACACAGCTTATTGCATTCACAAAGGGAATTGTGCAGTTTAGTTGGAGATCAAGTGAGGAGGTTTCTGGGGTGGTGCAAGGTTGCTGGTAGTAGATATCCAAGGGGCAGTCATGAAGTCATCACAGAGCTGGATGTAGGGGCCGAGAAATGGTTGAAAAAGTTGTTCTGCATTCTGTAGCAAACACCTGCATGGTACAGAAAACTAAAGAGAGGACAGGAAAGTTCAGGTCAAGGTTTAACCACAAGATCACAGGCCAACAGCTGCAAATTTCCTTCAACAAATCAAGCCCAGTATTCTATAAAGCAGGTCATTAAAAAAAGAAATGAGCATGAACTAGTTCAGTTTTGGGACTGTAAACTTAAAAAAGATATATCATGTCATTGGTGAGTAAACATTAAAATAAGGTGACAAATTAAGTAGAATCAAAATAGTAAAACAAGAAATAACTTACTACATATAAAAAATACACCCTCCTCCCTTGTTACACTGTTACTGTTACACTACGGGAAACACTGTTTACTTTATGTTGTTAACTTGAATTGCTCCCAATAACCAGGTTTTGGCATTCCTTAATTTTAATATTTAATGTGTTGTTAAAATTGAAACTTCAAATAGACTCTGTGATCAGTGATTGATCAGAGTATCTTTAATTTTAACTATCAAGTATTCAGCCAAGCTGCAGTGTATGTAGTATTTTATATTTAAAAATGTATAAATGGAAATCTGGAGGACTGCTATGTCATACCCCAAATTATACTTTTACAACCAGTGTGTCCCAATCTTTTAAACAGTGAAGGTTTTTACGAAACTTTTTAATACCTGTCCCAATCTGGGAGAAACTTAGGTCTCATTAACAGTTCAAAAGAATGTTATAGGTTAATGGTTTGTGCGTGCCTTAGATTATCCTCCACTGATGCTAGAAGCAATAATCTAACTCTTTTCCATTACAGCACTTAGGACAGTCAATGCTAACCTGAAGTAATGGCAGATAAATGCCATGAGGAATTCCATTCAGGAGTGCACCAATTAAATAGTGGTATATTGGTGCATTTAGTTAGAGGACAGCAAAGTGCTATCTATCTAGACTAAAGGTCTATCCTGAAACCCAACACCCATTCAGCACTTTCAAATCACACTGATGGATTTTGTTATGTGTCTGGTTCAGATAAAACTGTCAAATTTACTCATTTGTACTTTCAGACGTGAAGGCTGTTATCACAACCAGCATGTAGATAAACTGCTCTTGCTTGTGTTCATTACAGGAACTGAAGGGGAAGATTTTACTGAAAGCCAAGAAGATTGGTGGACTAGAAGAGTGCCTCGATGATACCCTGACAGATGAAGTTAGCGATGAGGAGGAGATAGCCAACAATGACGACAGTGAAGACCCGCCTGCTGAAAACCACAATGCAAAGGTATAGATGAACATGATTTTTTTTTAAAGATCTCTTTTTTTAATCCAATTCTTATGTTTTCCTTATATTGAGAGTGAAGTAGGGCGATGACGTCAAAAGTGATAGTGAATCAAGAAGGGAGTTAATGGAGCTTGATAGTAAAGAGAAACAGGAAACTGGGGTGGGACGTAAGAGACTGTGAGGCGAGACTGGAGTGAAGGAATGGAAATAGTGAAAAGAAACAGGAAACATGGATATTTAAAAGAAGAAAGATAGTGAAG
Source organism: Larimichthys crocea (assembly GCF_000972845.2). Taxonomy (NCBI): domain Eukaryota; kingdom Metazoa; phylum Chordata; class Actinopteri; family Sciaenidae; genus Larimichthys; species Larimichthys crocea. Next base: position 6,085,570 of record NC_040011.1, on the reverse strand, counting down.
TGAAAAAGAAAACAGCATCCAGCGTGCTTTTCTTTAGCTGTGGGAAACAGTCCTCTTTAAATATGAAAATATCGGAATCTGCATTTCATATTTAACTGGGAAACTGTGATTCTGACCTTTTTTTTTAAAGAGTTTTTTTTTTTTAGCCTTTTTGAGCTTTATTTGACAGAGACAGCTTGAAGAGTGACAGGAATGTGGGGAGAGAGAGATGGGGAATGACATGCAGGAAAGAGCCACAGGTCAGATTCAAACCCTGGGCTGCGGCGGCAAGGACTGAGCCTTTGACACCCATCTAATTGAGCAATGAATTGGAAACCCTATAAATATATTTTAATTGTTAAAAAAAAATTCCCATAAGAATGAGTCATTACAAGTTACTGTATGTCAACATGCATGACTTGTCTTCTTTTAGTCTAATTATCAGCTGTTTTGTTTAAATTATTGACAATAAAATTATAAGTGGTAAACATACTATCAAGTACTACTACCAAGACTTACCAAGTAACTGTTATTTAATCACTGGCCTAATATTTTACAGATTTGCCTTCAAAATGTGTGTTCACTCTTTCCTTTAGATGGTTTAATGCTATGAGAATAGGATTTTTGCTTGTTGTTTTTGTTTGTGTGTTGATTAGTTTTGCATTTTATTCTCCCTTCTTGCAGACATCTAAGTCCAAGCTGTCAAGGGAGCTGTCAGACTTGGTGGTTTACTGCAAGAGTGTGCACTTCCATGGCTTTGAGCATGCTCGTCTACATGCCAAATGCTATGAAATGTCCTCATTCTCTGAATCCAAGGCTAAGAGGCTCGCTAAGGAAGCAGGTACCATTAACACGAGAGGTGTTGGAAAAGAGTGGAGGAATATTAAATAATGGATGGCTGGATGTCATATCATTGTCATTTACATCACAATATTATTAAGAACTGCATCTGAATCAAACATAGATCATCAGGTGGTTCTCTTTAGAAATACATGCATTCTTCTGTCCAGGGGCAGATTTTGTGCAGTACAACACCAGGCAACTGAGCAGGATCTACCCCAGTGGCCTCAGGACAGACTCCTCCAACTATAATCCGCAGGAGATGTGGAATGTGGGCTGCCAGATAGGTGAGGAGAAAGGTCCCCCTCTGCTGGTTAAACCTACATTTTTCTCTAAAATCACTGACGTCTCAATGTTCTGATGACAGAACAGGGGTGGGGGGAACAGGGCTGATCACTTTCAGGATCAGAAATTTTTAATTATGCTTTTCTAGGAGGAAAGAATTTCCAACAAGACAACTTGATCTAAAGTATTTAGTCATTTGGCATAGTTTAATTTAAAATATGAGTAGCACCAAGGATTCCAACGGCACCTTATTTGTAAAATTTGGACCAAGTCCAAAGTTATGAAGCTGAATGCACTTCAAACTTTGACATGTTGGTGCGCAAGACAGTTCAATGTACTGGCATAATAATTCTTGAGGTTGACCATGGGACTGTCCTGAATACATGTGGCAAGTTTCAAAACATTTTACCATGGCGTTCTAGGGGCTGCCATAGACTTCAATTGCAGTGGAAACGGATCAATAATAGGAAAAGTACCAACACAGCTTTGCTGCTATGCCCCCCCAAAAGAAATCAGACTTAATTGCGTTATTTCCATTCTTTCTGTCTCCCAAAGTGGCTTTGAACTTCCAGACAGCTGGTCTGGAAATGGATCTGAATGATGGGCTGTTCAGGCAAAATGGCTGCTGCGGCTACGTCCTCAAGCCTGACTTTATGAGAGATGGCAACACTCAGTTCAGTCCAGAGAAACCAGAGGAGCGACAAGGCTACAAACCACTCCGCTTATCCATACAGGTTAAAAACTACATGAATGTCTAGTTTCTAGTCCAGTCTATTTGTTGCACTTGCATATGATGCAGAATAACAATAAACAAAGAGATAAGTGTTCTTCTATGCAAGTATAGTACAGTAGTTTCTGCATCTAATGTGCAAATCTGTTGGTGTCTTTCTCAGGTAATCAGTGGGCAGCAACTACCAAAGGTGAATCAGAAAGAGGGCTCTATTGTAGACCCACTGGTCAGAGTGGAGATCTATGGAGTGTCACAGGACCAGAACAAGGAAGAGACCAGTCACATTAACAACAATGGTGAGTGTGTTTGGTTATTTAATGCAGATAATAAATACCAGGATGACAAGGATGTGAAAGAAGTGTGAAAATAAGATCAAATCAAAAAAGAAATTTAGAAATAAAAAAGTCACTCACTCCTGTACTGCCCTCTACCTGTAGGTTTTAACCCAGTGTGGAATGAATCTTTAAATTTTGTTATCCACACCCCTGAGCTGGCCCTGGTTCGCTTTGTGGTGGAGGACTATGATAAGGCTTCCAGAAACGACTTCATGGGACAGTTTACACTTCCGTTTACGTGCATCCAAGCAGGTGAGGAGAGAGTAAAGTGGGTCAAAGCATGGCGCACCACCAAGGTTATAGATCACTGCAGTATTTATCATATATGCAGGCGAACTTAGGATTCACTCTTTTTTGTTGACATTTTATCTTTTGTTAACCAAGTAAAACAATACAACACACACACAGACAGCCACAAACAAAACAGTCTGGTAATAACCTCACATAACCTCCTTGAACAATTACATAACCAATAGCAACAATTCATGAACACAAACAAGACAATATAAAAATGACAATAAAACAAAAACAACAACCAAACAATACAAACTGAAAATAACTAAAGAGTAAACTAAACTAAACAGAAACAAAAATGAGGAAAACTGTTACTGTACAGTCAACAGTAAGACCAGAAATACCTAACCTCTATGACATAATGACACTTCATTCAATGCACGTGGTTTAAAAGCTTTTTCCTCTCACGTCTTTTCCTTTCCAGGATATCGTCACATACACTTGCTCTCTAAAGATGGAACACCTATCCCTCCCTCCTCCCTCTTTGTCAACATCAGCATCTCTGAGTTCACATGAAGAAGTCAATCTGAGGATATGAGGCTAGAAGGGGGTCAGAGTCCAGTGTCTTCATTTGCTTGACGAAAGATGAGAGCAGCATGCACCAATAGTTGTATTTCATATTGGTCATTTGCCCAGGCTTAAATAGGGCATCAGTAGAATAGTGGAAAATGTATTATATTAAACATTCCCCAGTTACCTAAAAATAGCAATCAGCAGATAACGAGGATGTTGTATTTCTGTAACAGAGGACTTGTTCATTACTGGTAGGGACACAATAAGGTTGATGCATCTCCTTCCCAAAATTCACCAAGAAATTGGACAACTACTAAGAAAGAGCTATCCATGTAGTACCATGAAAACTTTTTAAGTTTAAAGGAAGATGTCTGCCTCTGTGTTCTTAATTCAACTTTTAAATGAAAACAGCTTTTAAAATGTTCATTGTCTATGAATGAAGTAATGGGAAGAATTGCTGCATGTCTCGAATGTCTAAATATACTGCTGTTTGCCTTTAAATGGACTGTATATCTGGAAGTAACAATACCCAGGAAGTAAAACATGTAATACACAAATACATTGCCAAATATCAGTATTATGAACTTATTATTGTACTCATAGCCTTTCATTATGTTTTACAATTAAGTGCCTGCTTGAGTTCTTTCTTTTTACTAATGTACAATGTACTAATGTCATATGTATATAAAGTGTAGGCCGGTAAATATATTGCAATACGTTTTCTGAATGGTTGAACACCACGGAATAAAGTTCTGCCATCAACAAACAGTTTGGACTCATTCATTGTTCAAGTTCATTTATTCACTATAGTTATAGTTTATCACAAGTGAATATCAAAGGACTTAAAATAGTTTCTTTTTCACAGAACTTCCTTTCAATCTACCCTTTCACATGTAATGCGTTCTGATTAGCCTTTTACAGCACAATAGAGCAAAGTGGTCAAATATAAACTACAGCAAAGGCTCCTCAGTTTCCAGACTTTTCCAGACTCGAGTGTTGTTAAAAGAAGAGGTGATGAACAGGTGGTAAACATGACCCTGTCCCAACTTTTTTGGAAACAGGGTTATACAATGTGAACTGGCCAATGCATCTATTCTACCCTTACTTCAGGATATTGTTTCGCCCTTTTCCCCTATTTACACAACCTCTTCAGCTACTTCTTCATCTGCTACCCTTTCCTCCTCCTCCACTTCTGCTGCTCTCTCATCCAGTGTCCCCTCTAAAGCCTCCTTCAGGGTCAGGCTTACTGCCTCAGAGTCCCTCACCACCCCCTGCTCCATTGACATATCTGGATGGTGCCTCTGCAAATGCTTGACCACCTGGAACTTCTGTTTGGCCCTGTAGGAGCAGTGGCGACAGCAGAAAGGCTGCTGCTTGGTGTGTGAGAGGTAGTGATGTCTGAGACCTGCCGGCCATCTGAAGGCCTTTTGGCACAAGCCACATGTGTATGGCCGATCATCACTGTGTTGACGCTGGTGGGTCTTCAGTATAAAACTGGTCTTGAAGGCTTTACCGCATTTCTCGCAGACATAAGGGCGCATGTCACAGTGCTGCGTATCCCGGTGGGCACGGAGAGCATCTGCTCTGTTAGTCCGGTAGTCACACTCATCGCAGGCATATGGCTTGTCTCCTGCAAAGGACAAATTGTTGTTGTTTTTCCCAGCAGTATAAAACTCTAACACATTCTAATACTGGAAAGGCTGAGCCTTAATAAAGTACACTACATCACATAATACCACAAAATCATTGTTCAAGCTGTTCTCTAATCTTATTAAGTTCCAGAAAATAATTGGCAACATTTACGTCTCGTTGATACCTGTGTGCTTAGTCATGTGGTACTTCAGCTGAGTCGCCCACTTGCATTTGTAGCCACACTGTGGACACAGGTACTTCTTCTCATCCTGGTGAACCCTCATGTGAAGCTAAAAATTAAATTATAAAACAAGAGAAAAATAACATTTATTTTTTAGAGTCTTTACATTACTTTATTATATTAACAGTTACATGGTAATAATGACTCTGTAACTCTTATTCAGTCATTATTGGTTCTTCCATTTATTCATGTTAACCAAAAGTGTTCCTTGCTGGCAACTAGATAGTTGATACCACTTTATTGTCTGTCCACTACTGCAAGCAGCTGGTTAGCTTAGCTTGGCATAAAGACAAAAGGAAAAGGGGAAAACAGCCTGTCAAGCTCTTTCCATGGGTAACAAAATACGTCTACCAAGTGTTAAAGCAACATGTTGTGTTTTTACGGCATCTATGTGCTGGGCACAGTAACAGTAACTTCCAGGCACACTACCCCCAATAAAACTACAACATGTTGCTATGACACCTCAGCTTTTGTACACCAACAAGAAACATTTTCAGTCTTTATGCTAAGCTAAGCATCCCCTGGTTGTAGCTTCATATTGGATGGAGAGATATAGTTTGATCTTACCTTCAACCTAGATGGATCAGTGCAGGTGTAACTGCACTGTTCACAGCTGTAAGGCTTTTCCCCAGTGTGTATGCGAATGTGCCATGTGATCTTCTGCTTGTTTCGGGTTGAATACTTGCAGTCTGTGCATTTGTACAGCCGCTTGCCTCCATGTGAACGTAGGTGCTGCTCTAAAACCAGCTGATGCCTACAAGCAAACTGACAGGTGCTACACTTTAGAGGCTTGTCCTTGGTGGATCCCTCCTCATGTTCATTCAGAAGGTGTTGCGCTAATAGCTGCCTTGTTTTGGTAGCAAAGGAGCACAGTTGACACTGGTGTGCCAGGTGAGTTCTCTGATGAATTGCAAGGCTTTCCTTTGTCTTAAAAGACTCCTGGCAGGTGGTGCACTTCACCTGAGGGTGCTTGCTCTCTTGATGGGTCTTCAGTGTTACTTCGTTGCTACATGTGTAGTCGCACTGCTTACATGAGAAACAGGCCTGGAGCTGGTGCACACGTTTACAGTGGTTTCTTAGTGCAACTTCTGAACTAAACTGAGCATCACAATGAGTGCAAGCATGGTGTAACACACCTGTGTGGCATCTGAGATTGTGCCGTCTTACATCATCAAGCGTGTAACCACTGAAGTCACAGAGTGAGCAGAAGTGTGTAGGTTGTTTGTCGTGGATGCGAATCTTGTGCTGACGCAATTTGGTCACAGCCCCAAAGGTCTTTTCGCACATATCGCAGCTGTGACGACCGATTCCTGTGTGTAGAGACTCATGCTCTTCCAAGCGATAGCGCCTTGTGGTGCTAAAAGGGCAATATTGACAATGGTGAGGTCGCGCTCCTTTGTGTTTGAGTGCAAGATGTTGGGTCATGCATCGTTCTTGTTTACAGGTGAAAGTACAGTGCTGGCAATGCAACTGTTTAGGTTTAGCAACACCAGACTTTTTCTTGTTATGGACATACAGAATGTGACGAGTCAAAGACATTTTAGTTTTGGCTACAAATGAACACATGGTGCACTGGACATCACCTGGCTTTGAGCAGCCTCTCTTTTCATGACTGTCTAATGCCCTCTTCTGATTGCACTTAAATGAACAGCCTGGACAAGAGAAAAGCTGAGGTTTGTCAGAAGCTTTCCCACTTTTTTCATTGTGCTCTTCCACCAAGCCCTCTTTTTCTTTGACTGACTTGTTACCAGACGCATCATTCTCTTCTGAAATGATCTGATTGTCTCTTTTCCTGCAGGTTGAGAGATGGCGTTCAACTGTTGCAAGTTTAACTGATAAAAAATTGCAACATTTGCATTTGAATTTTCCATCTTTTTTCGTGTAAAGGGACTGCAGTGGAACTTTTCTTTGGTTGTTATTGGAAAGTAGTTCCTTTTTTGAACTTTTACCTTTTAAAAGATTTTTTGTCTGAATCTTGTTTAGCTCGTGTTCTGATTCACTGGATGTAACAGCATTAGGATCAACATGTTTACAGTTTGTTAATTGAGATGTACATACTTCCACTTCTTGCTGGTGAAATTCCTGATCATTTAAATCTGTGCAAATCCTCTTATGTGAAGAAAGAAGCTCTTTCTGATCAGAATGTGTTCCCTCATCCAGTAGTGTGGATCCTTCCTGTCCAACAGTAGAGTCCTCTGTAGCCAAACATGGATTTGAAATGCCCACAAATATCCTTGTTTTCCGTGGAAGTGCAGGGCACTTCTTTGCAAGATGACTATCAAGCCCTCGCTTCTGTTTGAACTGTCCACCACAGGCATGGCACTTGTATTCCTTTATCCTGCCATGGCACAAAGTCTGGCAGTGGTATTTTAAAGCGGTCTCCTTACTGGTTACATAACAGCACTTGTCACAACGATAAATCTCTTTAGTTGGCACCACAAGCATTTGCACTCGTCCCTCCAAAACCATGGCTTCTGCTTGGTCCTTGTCATGCTTCTTCATAGCTTTCAGACGGAGCTCAGATTCTAATGGCTGATTTTGCCCAGATGGAAAAGTGGCATCAGTAGTGCCACCATCATTCTTCCCCTCAGATGCTTGAGTTTGACACTCCTCGGCCTCAAATGGTTGACTTGTATTAGTCAGAGGCTCATAGTTGTCATCTAAGTCACTCTGTTCACAATCGGCATCCGCCATAGCTACATCGTCTTGCTCTGATGAAGATGTAGAGAAGTGTGCTTTCTCTTGTGAGGGGTCAGAGCCATTACAGTTTAAATTAGGTGTGCTTGGAGTTTGATTTGCACAATTTTCTTCCTCGTTTTGCACAGAGGGGGTCTGATAGTCAGTGGTTGATAGTGTTGTTAAAACAAGAGTACAGTACTCCTCAGGACTGTTTACAGATGGAGAACTATCAGAAATACCTTCATTAACAACCTCTTGTGAAGCAACATCAAAAACACCCACAGAGTCAACAGTTTGTGAATCAGCTTTTTTGCTGGCACTGTCATATTCTGAGCCAGGAAGATCAGACTGTTCTCTTTGAGATGGTGGAGGTCCTTCAGAAGTTGATTGTTCAAACTGCCCGTGAGCTGTTGAGGGCATATTGTAAAAGTCCTGCAAGAACTCAGTGGAGTTCCTCTCCTTCTCCTTTGCAGCGTAATTCTCTAGCCATGCTTTGTCCCCTGGTACATATCCATGAGTTTTCTTCTTGTGCAGGAAAAGGCTGATGCTACTGAAAGAGGAATAAAAGCAGAGGGCGCACCGAAACTCTTTAAGCTTTGTATGTTTGCAGTTCTCATGGTTCTGAAGGGCCTGTCTGTAGCAGGTAGTATATGTGCAGTATTTGCACTTATAGACAGATGGCTGTTTGTCCTCTCCTGAATGTTTGGCCAACATGTGATTGCGAAGCTCATATTTGCGTTTGCATGCATAAGCACAGACCTCACACATGAATGATTTGGCCTGATGTCGTAATTTGTGGCTATTCAGCTGGTCCATGCGGTGACAGCGATAGGGGCACTGATCACACTGATACCTAGGAAGAGAAGATGGGAAGTTTAGTCATAACAACAATCACATTCGGAATATTGCACACACTTCCCCAAATCATATATAGTAGAGTAGTAGAGAGATAAGTTCTGCAAAAAAATAGACGTAAAGAGTAGATCAGTGCTGTGGCACCCTGGGGTGCCTTGAGAAAGGGGCAAGGGTGCTGTATCTATCTACCTGAGGTCTCCAGCATGTTTCCTCATATGGACATTCAGATAGTGTTTCCATTTAGTTACGTATCCACACTCAGCGCACATGAAGTTCTTGTCGTCTGAGTGAGTGAGCATATGTTTAGAGAGGTAGGACTCATCTCGGCACCTGAAGTCACACAGGCTACATTTGTGCGGCTTCTCACCTATAACAGAAAGACAGACCAAATCAGAAGATTCTTGCCAAAAGTATTAGCTTTAACAAGAGAGATCAGATGATATCTCTTCCTTCCTCACCACTGTGCATCAGCATGTGTCGCTTCAAGCCCCGTTTATGTGAGGTCACGTAGCTGCACTGAGAGCAGCGATGGATCTTCTCATTGGCGTGCAAATGTCCAAGGTGGTGCTCAAACTCCACAGGGTTAAATGTGACAAAGGAGCAAAAGTCACAGCAAAGCTTGTCACTTCCTGGGTGACCATGCCGCTTGTGCTGGAGGAAAATGGTCTTATTGGAGCAAGAAAAATCACACTGTGAGCAGTGGTAGGCAAGGTGTGTTCGATAATGAGCCTCCATGTCCGTCTCACTTCGAAAGATTGCACCGCAGGCATGATGACGACACTCTAAAGCCTTGACCCCATGCACTTCGGCAGTGTGTCGAAAAAGTTCTTTGCGCAAAGATGTCTGGAAAGAACAACCCTCTTGAAAGCATCCCAGTGGCTTGCTGTCTGACAAAATGTTGTGCGTCTTGATGTGAGCCTTAAGTGATCTACTTTGGCGAAAATTCTGACCACAGGTTGGACAAGGATAGCTATGACTGTTTACGTTATTATCTGCCTCTTCGGGATGTATGCTGACAAGATGGCGGCGGATTGCATTCTGTTCCACGGCAGAGTACTCACACAAGTGGCATTGGTGAACCTTTTCACCTGCCTCACGGAGTCTATGTATGCGTAGCTTACTCTTGCTGGTGAAGTAACGCTTGCAGGTGGGACATTGGAGGCTGGGGTCAGGAAAATGCAAATGGAGGTGCTCCTGAAGGTGGGAGCGCATCTTGAAGCAGCGCCGACATTTGGGGCAGGTGTGGGTGCGAAAGATGTGCTCTGATCCCTCTGCAAGGTACTCTAATGGAAAAGAACATAATGAAATTAATTTGGAACATGAAGTTTGTGATACACATATTTTCCATTGACACTGACATTAATAATGTCTTTACTCCATTTAGCTGCTTCAATTTGAGGATCCTGGTGTATTGCAAGCTGGCTTATGGTGACACAATACCTTTCCTTTCCTACTGTGACCTGACAAAATGTCTGCTGTGAAATGACCTGTTACACTGCCAAATGTTACCTTTTGTATTACTGTCTTGCATTATACTATAAAACACATACTTCATACATTCTTGTTGCAACAAGTACAATCCAATGAGACAAGTCACTTCACCCACAACCCAATTTTGTTTCTGCAAATGCAATTTTTGGATTTAACTTTTTATTGCTACTCTATGACTATCTTGTCTCAGTACAGTTTAGATAAATTCTTTATCTATGCATCTGTATGCCTCTGTTTAACTATGCAGTGATGGAGAAACATTACTATTAATTTGAAAGTCCCATTTTCACTCTTCTATCTCTGTTTTTGCAGAGAAATATTTAACTAATTTAGCTCACCATCTAATTTCTAACCGAGTCTAGCTGTTGTTTGATTCTTAGCAGTGTTTTGATACATAGTCATTATGAAAATATTGATTATATACCATTTTATGTATATGGAAAATTTCTCCTTAACAGTGGCTTTGGCTGTTTCAGCCACATCCATCACTAAAAAGTGCATTAAATCAAGCATACAGTCATGCAACCTCCACTGGAAAAAATGCTCTGGAGCGATCAATCATGTTTCACTACCTGGCACCATAGCCAGGAGGACAGTACCGAGTGAACTAAGTGTTCCGACTGTTAAGTCTGTCGGAGGAGAGCCAATGGCATGTAGCTAATTTTTATATTTTAGTCAAAGTCTCTCAGTTCTGATCAAGGGAAATGTGAACGTGACAGCATACAATGATAATTTAGACAAAAGTGTTGTTCCAACTTTATAGCAACATTTTAAGGAGGATAAATTCCTGTTTACAGTTTTCCTAGTTTGGTGTGGAAGTCTTGACTAGCCTACACAGAGACATCAATCCCAGTTAACATCTTTGTGGTTAAATGGAACTCTGACTGCAAGCCAGACCTCATTACCCTACATGAGTGCTAAACCTCACTAATGCTCTTGTGGCTTAATGGGAGTAAACTCCTGCAACCAGATTCAAGAATGTTGAGGAAAGCCTTCCCAGAAGAGGGCAAGCTGTTACGTTAATAACTATTTTCTTCTTTGGAATAAAATGTTCAGCAAACAAATATGGGTGTACTGTTCACATGATGTTTACACATCTCTCATATTTGTGTCACATAAGCTTTATTATTTCATTACTCAGTTTAATCTACTAAGATGAATAGCGTACCTTTGGATGGCAGTAGTGCAGCGTTGCCCACTGAAGGTTTGTCTCTTCCCATTACCCTTCTCACTCTTTTAACATTGTGCCTTTGCCTCTCAGGCTGTTCCTCGTTCCTGTCCTCTGGTAATGATGATGCATTATCTGGGTTGGATATCAGTTTTCTTTTTGGCCTGCCAGATGCCCGAGGCTGGTCGCTGCATGCAGCTGTGGCTGCAGTCTTGTCCCCTGTGAACAAACGTGCCAAAACTTTAATAAATTTTCTTATAATCAGCCTGAGCACAGGTTTGAATAAAAAAAAATTCTGCATTTGTGTAACGAAACACCAACTCCTTACTGTGTCTGTTTACCTTGGGCAGGAGTTTGCAGATGTTTGTGCTCCAAGAGGTGACCTCCCAAGTCTTTTACATTTTGACAGACAAACTGACAATGAAAGCAGCCAAAGGGCATGTGGCCCCGCAAATGTCTCTCCATGTCATCCTGTGTGGGGAATGACACTTTGCAGGACTGGTGGGTGCAGGGAATAAGAGTGAGACCATGTGTGGACACCAAGTGGGCTTGATATTCCTGACGCTCTGTGCTGCTGAACTGGCAGCCTTGCTCGGTGCAGGGAAACAGGCTCACTTTAGGTTCACATCCACTGTGGATGCTTTTAAAGTGGCGTTTCAGGACACCAGGCTTGAAAAAAGCCTTGTTGCATAGAGAACACTTGTAGTTTGCCAGCTGTTTTTTACTTAATGACTTATCCGGACAGGGGTGAGAGGCGAACGAGCCACTGTCTGTGAAACTCTGTCCACATTTTTCACATCGATGAGGTTCCACTGACTCCATTGTGTCTGAGGAAACAGAGCACAGCACTTAGTGACAGATTTAAATGAAGCATTACACACATTTGCACATATAGACATAACACAGCTATTATTCACATAGGTGATAGCTGTTACTGGGCTGTATATAGTACACATTTAAATACATTTGTTATCTATTTAACTTCATAATAAAGTAAAAAAACAACACATTGCATGTCTATAATAATGACTTATAATAACAAACATACACAAACCTCGTTGTAGCTAAAAATACATAATTTACGGTACACAGTATTTCAACCTACTGCCTCGGTTTCCGAGGTCAGTTCCATCTGAAAAACAGAAAACCAACAGTCATCAGTTTAACAGCATCCAGCTCGTAGACTCCATCTTTCGTGCTTCACCGCTACTCCGAGACTTCTCACTTCATATTAACTCATAGCAGCTGAAAGAGATTTTAACTTTTTATGATTTTATAAACAAGTAACATCCGCTAACATCGTTGTTAACGCGAACTGAGCTAACGTTAGCTTCTTGTTGACTCCGGTCGCAAGTCTCACTTCCGGCTAGTAATTAAACGTGTCGCACTTTCGGTCCGCGCAGTCTACGGTAAAATACACAAACTACATTATTCACTAAAACATTTACATTGGTCAGTTATTAATGTGAGCTAATGCGAGAAAATTGATTCAACGCTAAAGGGGAGGAGGGGGAACGAACGTTTGTGGACATTGCGACCAGTCGGAATGATATGTGTCAAACACAGGGCAGGGTAGTAGAGGTCGCCTCTCTCACTGTAACACCTGCACACATCGCACACATGGAGACTGTGGCTGGATGAACGACGCCTCTAAGACAGCGGTATGAGATGAGGACAAAGGTGGCACGTCAGTGGGATATTATTATTATTATCAGTGTAGATTCCCAGCTTGGCAGCAGCTGTTCATACTGACGCAAGTCATACATATTCAAGGAGTCTGTACTGTCACCCAGACTAAGCACACTGTGTGCGTAGGTCTGGTGTTAGAACAAATATATAGTCTGATTTGAGTGTGCAGAAACCAGCATCATGCCCCTATCAGACTTTCTGGACAGCCTGAAGGACAACCCATACTTTGGGGCCGGGTTTGGACTAGTTGGAGTTGGGACAGCGTTGGCAGTGGCAAGGAAAGGTGCCCAGGTGGGAATGGTCTTCTTCCGCAGGCACTACATGATCACACTGGAGGTGCCCAGCAGGGATAAGAGCTACCACTGGCTGCTGAGCTGGATCACCAAGCACGCCAGACACACTCAGCACCTGAGCGTGGAGACGTCCTACATGGCACATGAGAGTGGACGGGTTAAAACGCAGTTTGACTTTCACCCTAGTCCTGGGAACCACATCATCTGGTCAGAAGAGTTCTCTAAATAAACCTCTTTAAATCTAGATCAGCATTGTAGCAATTAAGCTGTACGTCAGGTTTAAGAAGCATGAAAATAAAAAGATAACACTACAAACTCATCTGTTGTGGTCTGCAGGTATGGGAGGACATGGATCAGAGTGGAGAGGACCAGAGAGAAGCAGATGGTGGACCTTCACACTGGAACCCCATGGGAGTCTGTAACTTTCACTGCTTTAGGCAGAAACAGACAAATCTTCTTTAACATCTTACAAGAAGGTAAAGGTCTACAGTATATACCTGACATGTACAAATCTTACAGAGGCTTAACATAGGAGTGCTCTGATACGTGTGACTTGAGCTGCATCTCTTCATAGTTTAGAAGTAATTCAAAACAGTTGTCAATCATGTTTTGCAGCAAGAGAATTGGCCCTGAAGCAGGAAGAGGGACGTACAGTGATGTACACAGCCATGGGTGGCGAGTGGAGGCCCTTTGGGTTTCCACGGCGACGCAGACCGCTTAGCTCTGTGGTCCTGGAGGCAGGCGTGGGCGAAAAGATCGTAGATGATGTGAAGGAGTTCATCGGAAACCCCAAGTGGTACACAGACAGAGGTAAAAGATCCAGGTGTCAGCAAAGGACTCAAACTCACTGCTCGGTGTTGTCCAGTAGAAGTTGTCTATAAATGTTATTTTTGTATTACCTGGTTATGCTACCTGTTACAAGCTGGATCTGTTATGAAGTCTTTCTTGTTAGTGCAGTCAATATTAGCGGGGGACTGTTACCCAATAGATTTGTCTTATGCAAGTGAAGTTTCCCACATGCATGTCAGTTCTCAAATTATAACAGAAGTTTGCTCAGAACACTTGACATAGAGACCAGATCTAGACCACACTCGTTATATTATTTACAGAAACCAACATTTCCCACCATGAACAAGACGGTGTTAAGAAAAAAACTTCCTTCCTGCACTTGAATGCATCAACCTAGCAAAAATGTTCAAAGCAGTTCTTGTTAAAAACTGCAGTATCAGTAGTCAGGAACATACTTTTATATTGACATTAATATTTTTACAATTTAGTGCCCCCAGTTTCAGAGCAACACAACATGAAGTAAGTGCAACAACACAAGACAAAACAACCAGCTAATATTACTCACTAGCCCAACAAGCTCAGCTCGGTGTCTGTCTTTCAGCCTTCACTATTAAAATAAGCAAAAACATGTTAATTAAACACAGAAAATAAAAATCTGGAAGCTGATGCCATGTGTGTGGCTGGCTGGAATTCAGTAGTATGTTGTGGTAGGATGGCACGATGTAATATGTGTATGATTTGTAGTTAAAACTAAAACATGTAAAATAGCAGGAATGTTGTGTAATTTTTTTTGTAGGATTTTCAATGTATTATGTTATTGTCAATCTGCACAACCATGTTAATGCTTTTTTTTCTTGCCTATGCAGGCATCCCCTACAGAAGAGGATATCTGCTGTATGGTCCTCCAGGGTGTGGAAAAAGCAGCTTTATGTGAGAGTACTTTGGATTTTTACACCCTTCCTGTTTAGACTAGTCGAATACTTGGTTGCAGTTTTATCTACATCTTTGTGACCCATCATATTTCAGAACGGCGTTGGCAGGTGAGCTAGGCTACAGCATCTGTCTGATGAGCCTGAGTGATCGATCCCTCTCAGATGACCGTCTGAACCACCTCTTGAGCGTTGCACCGCAGCAAAGCATCATACTGCTGGAGGACGTAGATGCAGCGTTTGTCAGCCGAGAACTGCTCCCCACAGAGAGTAAGTAGCAGGGAAAGACCAGGATTTTACATTTTTGTCCCTCTAGTTACATTAACCCGTCATTTATGCATTAGCTTATTTTTTTTGTGGATCAGAACACGTAGAATGAACAACTGTGGTAACTTGTACATCCCTTTTGTCTTTTGCGTCCCAGACCCTATGGCCTATCAGGGAATGGGAAGACTGACTTTTAGCGGCCTGCTTAATTCTCTGGATGGAGTGGCGTCATCTGAGGCCAGAATAGTTTTTATGACCACAAACTTCATTGACAGGTACTGTTGGACGAGAATTTATAAAAAGAATTTAGTGCATAAGCATGAATGAGCCCTATACTCCACCTTTTATATATCATATAAAAACTGCAACCAAATAGAAAATACCACAGAGACTATAAATTCAGCAAAGTAAAACTACAAAGTTCCCAGTTCCCCGCAGCTCTACAAAGCTTTTTGCTACCTTGTTTTGGTTTTCCAGTCCATAATTACCACTCTCAAGACCCAGGTTTCCAGCCCACAGCAACAGTTTTCAGGACTACCTGCCCAAAATCAAATGACTACACACAAATTAGGTGAACACTGTGGGGCATTGATCAGTTGAAGAGAGTTGATGGAAACCAAAATAGAGCTAAAATGAGACTATATATTGAACTTACGTGAATGCTGATGTTGCTCTGTGTCTGCTAGATGTGTAGACAAGAAACACATTTGCTATAACAACTAGGTTATTGTACATTAATGTTAAAACATGATTGTGTTTTCAGCTTGTTCTGCTGCCCCCTTGTGACCAAAAATAATTTTAAACATTACAACCTAGATCATGGCTACCTGTGTGGGGGGTTGATATTTCATTGATGAGTATTTTCAATGACATTAACTGGCAGTCTTGCTTGTAAACTTTGCCCACAGGTTAGACGCAGCGCTGATCAGACCCGGCCGTGTCGATCTGAAGCAGTACATTGGGAATTGCACTCATTGGCAGCTTACACAGATGTTCCAGCGGTTCTACCCAGACCAGCCTGCCTCTGAAGCAGAGCGGTTTGCAGAGCGTGCCTTGGCCACTCACTCAGAGATAAGCGCCGCTCAGGTGCAAGGACACTTTCTGCTGCACAAAATGGACCCTGCAGGATCTATAGACAATGTTGCCCAAATGAAAGTATAACAGGACTGGAAGGTGTTTGGAGACGGATTACTCAATAAAGAGAAACACGAGAAACATAATTTTTACATTTCCTGTTGAAATTATGGTTTTACATACTATGTGCAGTTGATAGCAAATAAAGACATCAATGTTCAGTGCATGAAAAAAGCTCCCCACCCAAGGAAGTTTTCTGGTTAATCAATAGTTTATCAGTGATTGGTTTTGTATTTGCATCTTTAATGTTTAGGGCAGTTTGCCAATTTTGTAGCATAAGGGGTAAACATAGGAGGGAGTAGGTGGAAATTCAGCGAATATGGCGACATAGAAGAAATTATTAAAGTATCATAGTATCATATTATGTAAATAGGATACTCAAGCCAATTAAAAGGTGCAAGATACTAGGTAAAATGAAGAAAGGGGGGGGTTCTGCTGCAGGAGACTCACCTGTCAGAGAGGGAGAATGAAAAGCTTAAAATAAATGGATTTAAGTATTTCCTTCATCTTATAGAACAGGTCATAGGAGAGGAGTGGCCATTGTAATATGAGGGAAAATTATTTTTGAAAAACTTTCGGAAACAAGATGAATGTTTGTTGCATGAGGTATAATCACATATGTACTGTTGATTTCTGCTGATCATGTTTGTAGGTATTGCTGTTATGAGTTGTAGAGGATTCTTGCAAAATATATTGCATGAGCCATCCACCCATCCATTAACCCAGCAACTCTTCACCATGAGCACAATAGCAGAAAGAACAATAGCAGAACCTTCCCTGTGTCAAATGCAGCTATCATTATTCTGTTGCCAGTACTACCAGTACTATATAGCTTGTACACACATACACACACTGTTATTATAGATGCATCAAAATGTATTTTACTTAGCACAAAAAATGATATGACACTGCTTGGACTGTTATGGCATACTATGAGCTGTTACTACAGTTGATTGTGGAGGTGTGTGTACAGAGCCAGCCTTCTTACTCAGTTTATCAAGTTTCTTGGTGTTGCTGCTGCCCCAACAGATGGCTGCAAAGAAGATGGAACTTGCAACAACAGACTGCAACATCTTGCTGCACACATTGAAGGACCTGAGTTTCCTCAGGAAGTAGAGTCTAGTCTGCCCCTTGTAGACAGCCTTAGTGTTACACCTCCAGTCCAGCCTGTTGTCTCGGTGCACACCTAAGTATTTATAGTCCTCCACCACCTTCACCTCTACACCCTGGATGGAAACTGTGCTCAGGTCAGTCTTGATTCTCCTAAAATCCATGACCATCTCTTTTGTTTTGGCCACATTCAAGATAAGGTTGTTGACGCCACGCCACGCCAACTACAGGCAAACTACAGCGGGTCTAGTGAGATGGTTACCTGAGGTCCGAGATGTACCAAAACCAGTCTCTCCTAAGACTTTCACAATGTAGGATGTCAAGGCAACAGGTCTATAGTCATTGAGCACAGATGGATGAGACTTCTTGGGTACACTGAAATACACTGAATACATTTCGGGGCAGGATTTCCATCTATTAAATTTATGTAGCCCCAACTTGAACAAAATACCTCCTTGTAATATGATTTAATTGAGGTGGTTAAACTCATCTTTATCAAACACAGCCAAAAAAAAAGAAAAGTACATTAACTAAACTGATTCACATTTGTACAACTTAAACTAATATAGTTGGTCTAAAATAACATTTTCATTACTTCATTTGACCCCCATTTCAGATACACATAACACAAAATTAGGTTCATGTGCTTTTTATTTAAAATGAATAAAAACTCACTCATACAAATATATACATATATAAATAGAGAAGAAGAAAATAATCCATGCTGACTGTCGCTGACTGTGTGGACAGAGTGTTTGCCTCTTATGAAAACAGCTTGGTTTTCAGCTGCTGTATCTTTGCATTCAGCTTGTGTCCATCCAAGTTCATAATGATCTTCTGGAAAAACTGAAAGGTGTATTTGAGTTTTTCGGTAAAGGCTTGATCATAAAAAAGCCCAAACAGCATGATGAATCCCATGATGACACTGCCAACATTGTTGAGGACTTCAATGCCCTCAATCACAACTCCCACGTCCTTTGGCTCCTCATGCCCATCTCTTTAAAATTGTGTAAATCCCCATGACTGTGGTGGCGTTGTCCCTCTTTGCAACCTCAGCTGCAGAGGACTGAACAACATAGCAAACAAATATAAAGTAAAACAAATGTCATGTTACATGTTTACAATTATACTACACAAGAAAGAATTGTAATAAACTTACACATCTGGGTCTTCACTGACAGACAACAAAGCTTCTCAGGATGCACTCCCTCCTTATGTTGATGTCATTGTGCTAAAACATGGTTGACAAATAAAGATATCTGGTTGTGATGGTGGTGCAGGGATTAGAGCAGTCTGAAAATCAGTAGGTTTTTGTGAAAAAAAAAAAAAAAAAAAAATCAAATTAGTAATTTAGTAAAAGAAAGTAGACATTAAATTGTGAAAATTTTAGCTGCACTAGGTAGATTTGAGAAATTGGTAAGAGCATGCAAGGTTTTCAAACACTGACCTCCTACCTTCAGGCCTCTGTCTCGCTGAGATTTAAAGAATAAATCAAGTCAAATTTTATTTGTATAGCCCAAATTCACAAAACACATTTAGCCTCTGAGGGCTTTACAATCTGTACAGGGAGTGACACCCTCTATCCTCTACCCTTGTTTCGAGTGAGGAAAAACTTGCCCACAAAAACCCCTTTCAACAGGGAAAAAAGGTGGAGCAGGGATCCCTCTCCCAGGACGGACAGACGTGCAATACATGTCACGTGTACAGGACAAATCAACAGAAACATATTGTACAAATATAGATGCAAGCAGCAATGAGGGGCCCATGCAAATCAGGCAATCATGTAACTAACGATAGTTCGTTGAAATCCAATATGTTGCTGCATTGTTATGATGACATGAAAAGTTTTGTAATGTCCATAAATGGGACATTCCACATTATTAGCAGACATGAAAATTTAGTTTCACATCCAAACACGTCAAGAGAAAAAAGCAAAGCATTTTTGCTGCTTACAGCGCCCCCTAGTGACTGAATGACACAATGTTTTCCCCCGCATGCTTCAAAGGGAGTCTCAAAGCGTGCGACCAAATTTGGTCTTCGAAAGTCAAAGTGGCGCCGAGATATAAGCAAACTTCCTGTTTGGCGGCGTTGCTGCCGATGGCGATTGGTTAACGTGAAAAGTTGGCATGAACTATCAATAGGGCAACCCGCAGTGTCTGCGGATACCATGATTTAATTCCAAATAAAAACACATCAACAGATATGAGCAAAAACAATTTTGATAATTACAGCACCCCCTAGAAACCAAATGACACCAGATTTCTTTCCTGCACTTGGAACGCCTGAAAGCATGGCATCAGATTTAGTTATGTTTCAATAAAGCGTTCCTGAGATACGAGCTCACAAAGTAATCGGTGCCTTCGCCACCTATTAGCTGTAGTGTGCGAACGAAGGCAAAATTGAAAAATCTGTCTCCCACATTTTGTGCGGATTGGTCTGAAGATAGTCTGTGCCGGTTCTCGTGAAAATTGGTCAAAATTTGTGTCCGCTGAAAATGTTGTTTCACTTTTAACAAAATCCAAGATGGCGGAAAATCTATCTATCAATCTAACTCGGTATGATCCAAGGAATCCAACGATGTTTTTTTTAATCGAGCTAATGGTTCAAAAGTTACATGCACAAACGTGGCGCTATACCGTGTTTACTGCCAACATGTAACTCGGTGAAATAAAAAATACAACTGTCCTCAATCAATGTGCAAAATTTCACAACTTTTTAACCATACGGTTCTATGGGCTGCCATAGACAATGGGTTCCTTGACCCTGTTATGCCCCAGTCTACGAGCCTAGAGCATAACAACAAAAAGGTGTCACAGTCTTCCCTGAGTCCGAAGTAGCCACTACAACAAGTTTTATGTACGAAAGAAAATGGTTTATTTACAAAAAGTGGGAGCAGTGGGACCTATGATGAGATAGATCATCAACTAACTATAAACTGTAATGGAGATTGTAGTGGACGTCGTGCAGGACCACAGCAGCAGCCACGATCCACGAGAACCTGCTGGACGATAGAGCACAGAAACTCCAGGGATGAAGTTTAGTTAGTAACACGCATTAATGAGACATGTATGTTTACAGATGGTGGTGATAATGGTCTACTATGTCTAATGTTGACCGTGTCAGCCTCCCAAACCCAGAATGGTAGTTTGTTCCACAGAAGAGGAGCTTGATAGCTGAAAGCTCTGGCTCCCAATCTCATTTTAGAAACCACAAGGAACCACATACGGTGTGTCTGCAGTAAATATGTCTACTGCTCAGTATACTGTGTGTGTGTGCAGTAAATATCTGTACCACTCAGTATACTGTGTGTGTGTCTGTGTGCAGTAAATATCTGTACTGCTCAGTATACTGTGTGTGTGAGTACAGTAAATATCTATACTGCTCGGGATATACAAACAGTATACTGAGCAGTAGACATCTTTACTGCAGACAAACTGTCTGTACGTCTGCAGTAAATATGTCTACTGCTCAGTATACTGTGTGTGTGTGTGCACGCAGTAAATATCTGCACTGTTGGGGATATACAAACAGTATACTGAACAGTAGATATCTTTACTGCACACATACTGTCTGTGTGTCTGCAGTAAATATGTCTACTGCTCAGTATACTATGTGTGTGTGAAGTAAATGTCTGTACTGCTTGGGATATACAAACAGTAGACATCTTTACTGCACACATACTGTCTGTGTGTCTGCAGTAAATATGTCTACTGCTCAGTATACTGTGTGTGTGTGCGTGTACAGTGAATATCTATACGGTTCGGGATATGCAAATAGTATACTGAACAGTAGACATCTTTACTGCAGACATACTGTCTGTGTGTCTGCAGTAAATATGTCTATTGCTCAGTATACTGTGTGTGTGTGTGTGTGTACAGTAATATCTGTACTGCTGGGGATAGAAAAACAGTATACTGAACAGTAGACATCTTTACTGCAGACATACTGTCTGTGTGTCTGCAGTAAATATGTCTACTGCTCAGTATACTGTGTGTGCGCGCAGTAAATATCTGTACTGATTGGAATATACAAACAGTATACTAAACAGTAGACATCTTTACTGCAGACATACTGTCTGTGTGTCTGCAGTAAATATGCCTACTGCTCAGTATACCGTGTGTGTGTGTGTGTACAGTCAAAATCAATACTGCTCGGGATATACAAACAGTATACTGAACAGCAGACATCTTTACTGCAGACATACTGTCTGTGTGTCTGCAGTAAATATGTCTACTGCTCAGTATACTGTGTGTGTGTGTGTGTACGTAAATATCTGTACTGCTCGGATATACAAAACAGTATACTGAACAGTAGACATCTTTACTGCAGACATACTGTCTGTGTGTCTGCAGTAAATATGTCTACTGCTCAGTATACTGTGTGTGTGTGTGTGTGGCACACAGTAAATATCTGTATTGTTGGGGATATACAAACAGTATACTGAACAGTAGACATCTTTACTGCAGACATACTGTCTGTGTGTCTGCAGTAAATATGTCTACTGCTCAGTATACTGTGTGTGTGTGTGTGTACAGTAAATATTTACTGCTCGGGATATCATATCGGATATACAACAGCATACTGAACAATAGACATCTTTACTGCAGACATACTGTCTGTGTGTCTGCAGTAAATATGTCTACTGCTCAGTATACTGTGTGTGTGTGACAGTAAATATCTGTACTGCTCGGGATATACAAACAGTATACTGAACAGTAGACATCTTTCTGCAGACATACTGTCTGTGTGTCTGCAGTAATTAGGTCTACGCTCAATACTGGTCTTGTTTATATATATATATATATAGATATATAATTATATATCATATGATATATATTACCCTCATGGTCACATCTACATTTTATGATATATTCTATATATATATATATATATATATATAGTATATATATAATATATAATAGAATCTATATATATAATCAGAAAACCCTCATGTCACATCTACAGTTATATATTTTATTTATAATATATATATAATATATCTATATATATCATATTATTATATATATATATTATCAGAAAAACCCTCATACAATGTAAATATAATATTTCAATATTTATCATCACAGTAACAGTTTACACACTACAGTAGCTGTAACACACTCAGCATTAGAAAACATACATACGTTGGTTTGGTGCTTCTAAGGAGTAAACATTTATAATCATCACTTAAAGTACATACGTTGTTTTTGGTGCCTGTTTGTTTCCCCAGCATATGTGTGGTGTGTGCCGGGGCTCGGTGGCATTCATTTAAGAACTTTGTAGAAGGCGCTTTCTGGTTAGTCCCTTGCTTTGCCAGTTCCTCGCGCCTCCCGGCACTCCGGGCCCCCTGTACGTCATCCCTCTCCTTTTTTCCCCTCCCCTACCCAAATCAAGTCTCCAATCTTCATGGAGCACCAGGTGATCAAAGATCGATCAAAGGGTCCTCACATGAACGACCAGAGACAATGTTGAAGTGGAACAACACACAATACTTATTACACAACATATTCTTTTTTATATCTCCTCCACGTCGGAGAGCAAGTCATGTTTGTTGTTGTTTGTGGTTTTCTTTAATAATCACTGTTTTATCGCGGGGTCTCGCGTAGTCCAGGTTCTCGCGTGAATACGGCCGCTTGCTCCGCTGCCGTGCCGCGGCTGACACGCGTCCGGTGTGAGTTGACGCCGGGCAAGGACCAGCTAAACCTGCGCTGCCGTTACGGCTGCGTAACGCCTCCTGTGTGGAGTCCTGTGTAAGTTGCTATGACACGCGTGGGCCGAGCCCCGGAGAGGGCGCCGCGAGCACTAAGTTCCGGCCCCGGGAGGCGGCGAGGTCCGGGTGGGAGGGTGCGGTAAACTGTAAACCTTCGCCCCCCGAGCCTTTCAAGTCGATCCAGAGCCGATATTTACAGATATTTACCACACACACACACACACAACAACACAGTATCTGAGTACTAACTTTAAGCAAACACAGACAGTATGTCTTGCAGTAAAGATGTCTATTGCTCAGTACTGTTTGTGTATCCGACAGTACAGTATTTTACTGCACAACACACACAGACACAACATTATACTGAGTACTGGACATAGTTACTGCAGACACACAGACAGTATGTCTGCAGTAAGATTCTATTGCTCAGTATACCATTTTGTATCCGAGCAGTACAGATATTTACGCAACGCCGCACACACAACACACACACGCGGTATAGCTGAGTACTAGACAATTTACTGCAGCCAACAGACAGTATGCTGCAGTAAGATGTCCTATTCCTCAGTATACTGTTGTGTTATCCCGAGCATTACAGATATTTACTGCACACACACCACAGACACACATTATACTGAGTACGGGAATATTTACTGCAACACACAGACAGTATGTCTCTGCAGTAAAGATGTCTATTGCTCAGTATACTGTTTGTTTCCCGAGCAGTACAGATATTTACTGCACACACACACAGACAACATTATACTGGAGTAGGACATATTTACTTCAGAACACACGACAGTATGTCTGCAGTAAAGATGTCTATTGTTCAGTTATACTGTTTGTGTATCCTGAGCAGTATAGATATTTACTGCACAGACACATTATACATGATACTGGACATATTTACTGCAGACACACAGACAGTATGTCTGCAGTAAAGATGTCTATTCTCAGTTACTGTTTTGGTATCCTGAGCAGTACAGATATTTACGCACGCACACACACACACACACACACCACACACACACAACACACACACACACAACACACACAGTATACTGACTACGAGACATTTTACTTCAGACACACAGACAGTATGTCTGCAGTAAAGATGTCTATTCCTCAGTATACTGTTTGTTTGTATCCCGAGCATACAGAATTTACCACACACACACACACACACACACACACACACAGTATACTGAGTACGTAGACATTTAAGTGCAACACAGGACAGTATGTCTGCAGTAAAGATGTCTATGTCTCATATACTGTTGGTGTATCCCGAGCAGTAACGATATTTACTGCACACATAATACTGATACTGACAATATTTACTGAAGACACCACGACAGTATGTCTGCAGTAAAGATGTTCTTTGCAGTATACTGTTTTGTTATCCTGAGCATATAGACTATTACTGCAAAAAAAAAAAACAACGACACATTATATCGAGTAGCTGGCCCTAATTGCTACTTCAGACACACAGACAGTATGTCTACAGTAAAGATGTCTACTTCTGTATACTGTTTGTTATCCCGACAGTACAAATATTTACCGCGCACACACACACAACAGAAACAAAGTATACTGAGTAGCTAGACATATTTAATGCAACACACAGACAGTAGTGTCTGACCAGTAAAGTTGTCTATTGTTCAGTATACTGTTTTGTTATCCCGAGCATACAGATATATTGCCCCACACACACCACACACAACACACACACACACACACACACACCACCAGTACTACTGATATACATACATATTTAATGCAAACACAGACAAGTAGTCTGCAGTAAAGATTCTATTCCTCAGTATACTGTTGGTGTATCCCGAGCATGTACTGAATTTACTGCACACACACACAGACACACATATACTGAGTACTGGACATATTTACCTGCAGACACACAATACAGTTGTCTGCAGTAAAAGATGTCTATTGCTCAGTATACTGTTTGTGTATATCCCGAGCAGTACAGATATTACTGCACACACACACAACACACAATTAGACGTACTGACATATTTACTGCAGACACACAGACAGTATGTCTGCCAGTAAATTGTCACTTTCTAGTATACCATGTTGTGTATCCCGAGCGTAAGATATTTGCCGCACACACACACACATACCACACACGTATACTGAGTACTAGACATATTTACTGCAGACACACAGACAGTATGTCTGCGAGTAAAGATGGTCTATTGCTCAGTATACTGTTTGTATCCGCAAGCAGTACATTTATTTAGTCACACACACACACACACACACACACACACACACACACAACACACACACACACACAACACCACACACACACATTACTGAGCACTAGACAATTTACTCAGGACAAGACAGTATGTCGCAGTAAGATGTCTATGCGCCGTAACTGTTGTGTATCCGAGCAGTACAGATATTTACTGACACACACACACACCACACACACAACACATTATATATGGACACTAAACATATTACATGCAAACACAGACAGTATGTTGCCAGTAAAGATGTCTATTGTCAGTATACTGTTTGTGTATCCTGAGCAGTACAGATATTTTACCGCACAACACACACACACACACACACAGACACACACGTATAATAGTACTAGACATATTTCTCGCAGACACACAGACAGTATGTCTGCAGTAAAGATGTCTATTCCTCAGTATACTGTTTTGTAGTATCCCGAGCATTACAGATATTACCACACACACACACACACACAACAAACCACACCCAAACAAGTATACTGAGTACTAGACATATTTATGCAGAACACAGACAGTATGTCTGCAGTAAGATGTCTACTGTCAGTATACTGTTTGTGTATCCCGAGCCAGTACAGATTTTACTGCACACACACACAGACACACATTATACTGGAGTATGGACATATTTTACTGCAGACACACAGGACAGTTGTCTGCAGTAAAGATGTCTACTGTTCAGTTACTTTTTCTATCCCAAGCCATAAAGATATTTACTGTCCACCACACACACACACACACACACACGTATACTGAGCAGTAGACATGTTTACTGCAGACACACAGACTGTATGTCTCATAAAGTGTCTATGTTCAGTTACTGTTTGTATATCCCAACAGGTACAGATATTTACTGCGTGCACACACACACACACAACACACAGTATACTAGAACAGTAGAACATATTTACTGCGAAGACACACAGACATATGTTGCAGTTAAAGATGTCCACTGTTCATGTATACTGTTTGACTATCCTGAGCATACAGATATTTACTGTACACACACACAGTATACTGAGCCAGTAGACATATACTGCAGACACACAGACAGTATGTCTACAGATAAGATGTCCTACTGTTCAGTATACTGTTGTATATTCCAGATCAGTACAGTATTTACTGCTGCACACACACACACACCACACACACACACGTATACTGAGCAGTAGACATATTTACTGCAGACACACAGCAGTATGTCCTGCGTAAAGATGTCTACTGTTCAGTATACTGTTTGATATCCCCAAATACAGATATTTTACTGCGTGCACACACACACAAGTATACTGAGCAGTAGACATATTTACTGCAGACACACAGACAGTATGTCTGCAGTAAAGATGTCACTGTTCAGTATACTGTTTGTATATCCCGAGACCATATAATATTTACTGTAACGAGCACACACACACACACACCACACACCAACACACAGACAGTATGTGGAGCAGTAGACATATTTATGCAGACACACAGACAGTTATGTCGGTAAAGATGTCTACTGTCAGTATACTGTTTGTATCCCGAGCAGTAAGATATTTACTGCGTGCACACACACACACACAGTATACTGAGCAGTAGACATATTTACTGCAGACACACAGACGTATGTCTGCAGTAAAATGCTTTTACTGTTCAGTATACTGTGTTTATCCCGAGCAGTACAGATATTTACTGTACCACACACACCACACACCACACAGTATACTGAGACTAGACATATTTATGCAAACACAGACATATGTCTCAGTAAAGATGTCTACTGTTCAGTATATGTTTGTGTATCCGAGCAGTCACAGATATTTACTGCCCACACCCACACCCCATTATCTGTATCGACATATTTACTGCAGACACACAGACAGTATGTCTGCAGTAAAGAGTCTACTGTTCAGTATACTTTGTCATATCCCGAGCCATTATAATTTATGTACACACACCCACCCACACACACACCCACACACACACAGTATACTGAGCAGTAGACATGTTGACACAGACAACCAGACTGTATGTCACAGTAAAGATGTCTACTGTTCAGTAATACTGGTTTTAATATCCCCAACATAGAATATGTTACTGCGTGCACACACACCACACAACATATACTGCGCAGTAGACATCTTAGCGAGCGACACACAGACAGTATGCCTGCATCAAGATGTTCCCTGTAAAATCGACGTAATACTGTTCATATCCCAGAGCAGTAACAGATGATTATTCTGGTTACCACACCAAACACTATACGAACTAGACATATTTACTGTCACACACAGACAGTAGTCTACATTACAAGATGTCTTACTGTGTCAGTATCTGTGTTGGTATATCCGCCGAAGTGCAGATAGTTTACTGCTGCCACACACCACACACACACACAAAAAGTATACTGAGCAGTAGACATTATTTACTGCAGAACACCAGACAGTATGCTGCAAGTAAAGATGTCTACTGTTCAGTATACTGTTGTGTATATCCCCAACAATGACGATATTGTACTGCTGTGATCACACCACAACATACAGACAGTATACTGAGCAGTAGACCATATGTTACTGCAAGACACACAGGACTTTTTGGCAGTAAAGATTGTCTACTGTTCAGTATACTGTTGTATATCCCGAGCATACCAGATATACTCTGACCACACACACACACACACACACACCACAAGTATACTGAGCATTAAAGAAAAAAAGGGTGGGGGGGAAAAAAAAAAAAACAAACGAAACCGGAGGGGTAGTTTAAAAAATGAAAAAACAAAAAAAAAAAAAAAAAAACACAAAGAAATTCGCAAAAGACAACTAAAAAAAAAAAAAGTTCAAAAAAAAGTACTTGTTTGTTGTATTTCCGAGGATGGAAGGTTGTGTATCCAGAAATTTATATTACAAAAAAAAAAATGTACAACACACAACAAACACACAACCACCCACATCCCAGAGAGCCACGTACCCCCGGCAAGCAGAGACTGACAACCCCCTACGCAGACCCCCACCACCACCCCCCGTATGTCTAGTAAGGGGGGGGAGAGAGTTCTTGTTGTTCAGGTATAGGTTTTGTATGTTCCGATTGGGAATGATTTTGGTTGTGGAACCCACCACAACACCACCCCAAACGGGGGTGAGAGGGTGATGCGCAGTGGGGGGAGGAAAGTATGATGCAGACACACAGACAGTAATGTCCTGCAAGTAAAGATTGTCTTACTGAGTCAGTAGACTATATTTTACATATCCCGTAAGCCAATACATATTTTATGTACACGCACACACACACCCACACACACACACACACACACCACACACACACACAGACAGTATGTGAGCAGTAGACATATTTACTGCAGACACACGACAGTATGTCTTGCAGCAATAATGTCTACTGTTCAGTATAGTTTGTATATCCCGAGCATACAGCTATATTACTGCGTGCACCACCACACACACACACAACACACAGTATAACATGAGCAGTGACATATTTACTGCAGACACACAGACAATGTCTTTTTGCAGTAGTCAGATAGCTACTGGTTCCGTATACGTTTGTCTATCCCGAGCCGTACAGAATTATGTTACCACACACACACACACACACACAGTATGACTGAGCAGTAGACATATTACTCAGACACACAGACAGTATTACTGTCGTGTAAAGAGTCTTACTGTTCGTATACTGTTGTATCATCCCGAGTCCGTAGTAACTATTTTGATATCCGAGCCGTATATATATTTATGACACACACACACACACCACACACACACACACACACACCACCATAGAGACAGTATGTGTAGCAGGTAGACATAATTACTGGCAGTACCACAAGACAGTATTTCTTCATAAGATGTCTACTGTTCATATACTGTTGTATATCCCCAAGCAGGCAGATATTTACTGCGTCCACCACACACACCAACACAACAAACACCACACCGTTTACTGAGCAGTAGAATATTTACTGCAGACACACAGACATATATGTTCGCAGTAAAGTATTCCTACTGTTCATATACTGTTTGTATTATCCCAGCAGTAAGATATTACGTACACACACACCAACACACCACACACAGTGTCGACGATCATTAGACATATTTACTGCGACACCAGACAGTATGACGGCAGGAAAGATGTCCTACTGTTCAGTATACATTTTCATATATCCGATCCATATAGATATTTATGTTACACACCACACAACACACACAAGTATACTGAGCAGTAGGGCATATTTACTGCAGACCACACAGACAGTATGTCTCAGTAAAATGTCTATGTTCATATACATTTTCATCTACCGACGCCATATAACATATTTACTGTACACCACACCACACACACACACACACACACAC